>NW_008693499.1:55528-78744 GCF_000695815.1 Acanthisitta chloris | reverse complement strand
CCCCGGCCTTGATAGTCAGTGCTTATCAGGGTCCTTTTGCGGTGGTGGACAGGCAATTTTTTAGCAAAGTGGGAGCCATAGCGACAGCAGCTCTTACATACCGAACTCCTCACGTGAGGCAGCTGTTGTGTCTACTCCATATCTGCATGTCCCAGGCCAAGCCCATTCTCTGGCACTGAGAATCATCATCTTGGTGAACACACCTGGGTACACTGCACTTGGGTACATTGTTGAGACAAAACAGTTCATTTTTTGGGGAGTCTCTTACAGTTCGTACCTGGAACAAGCTTTGCTGGACAAACGACACAGCAGTAATGACAGTGCCTGGGAGGTTTTTCTGCCCAGGACATGTAGAGCACATGTAGAAGTGCAGAGGGGAAACCTGCATGAACAGGGTAAAAAAAACCACAGTGCCAGAGCTTGCTGGCAGGTTTTAGAAGAAAAGCTGTGCTGTACAGGCACTTGGGCCTTGATTCCCTTGTTTACTCTCACAGACCATTGTTTTGTTGCCTGTCATTTGCCTGGTTTAGGGTAAGAGTGGTTGATTAGGGTGAAGTTACTCATTTTTACAGTAATATCATCATTAGATGACAAATGGAGAGACACAATTTAAATGTAGTGACAGGACCAGGGTGAATGGCTTAAACTGACAGAGGGCAGGTTTAGATTAGGTATTAGGAAGAAGTTCTTCACTATGAGGGTGGTGAGGCACTGGAACAGATTGCTCAGAGAAGCTGTGGATGCCTCGTCCCTGGAAGTGTTCAAGGCCATGTTGAATGGATCTCTGATTGAAAGGTGTCCCTACCCATGGCAGGGGGGTTGGAACTAGATGATATTTAAGGTCCTTTACAACATAAACACATTCTATGATTCTGTAATGCCATGATCAGCATGATTGTTTTTAAGAAAAGAAGAAATGCCCATCAGGTCAGGCCAGTGGCTTATCTTGATGAGAGTTGGTGAGCTCTCTGTGAGGATGGCAGCACAAGCACCAAGGACGGGTGGGAAGAGCAAAAGACAAGCAGAAATGAATCACGCTCCATCTACATGCACGAGGTGCAGAAAGAAGCTCAAGCACCACTGAGGCTGTAAGCAACATAAATGCTCCTGCAAATGACATGTTTGAGCTTCATGTTGCAAGAAGATTGCATCTGGCTGTGTAACGACAGTGCTGGGCTATCAATTCGCAGGAGATAATTCCTATTATCAACTGGAGTCAATTCCCATTGATTTAGAATCACAGAATTATATTTGCTACTGCCTTAAAAACAGCAAAACACACTGCACAGGAGGGCATTTGGGCTGTTACCAAATATACCTGCTCTAAATGCTGAGGATTCTTTTTTAATTGAGATGGAAAACTGTCTGGCTGATTGTTAAGGAGATATTTAAGGTTGTTCAAAACAAAAGGCCTGGTAATGAACAAAGGAAGGATGACAAGGGGAACCCAGCAAGCAGTAATCCCTGTGAAAGAACCACTCCTAAAACCCACAACAACAGGGTGAACAACTAAGCCATTTGTCCCTGATGCAAAACCCACTGAAGTGGATTCAAGGGAGGAAACAAAGGAGAATTGCTGCAATAGGAGTAGGGGAAATACTGCAATAAAGGGGCTTTAGGACTTACTGGGGGTGCATGGTGGCTGGAGGGGATATTGGAATACATAAAGATAATTTGAGGATTTACAAAGTTAGACTAATATGCTTGGGGTAAAAATCACTGACAGGGAAATGGAGGGATCAAGGTGGATCAGAGAGAAGATAGGAATAAACAAAGCTGGTCAAATGCAATCAACATGTTTGTCTGCTCAAGTTCTGCATCTGATCACCACAGTCTGTAGTACATTTGTAATAAAATATTTGAATCATTTCTTGTCTGATTGTGTTGTGTGCATGTGCATGTGATTCAATAACAAACTGGTCTGCCTAGTCAGCAAGAAGGATGAAAGGTCTGTAGGTCAGAAACGTGAGACCTATGAAGGCACATTTCTCTGAGCTCTGGTCCTTAGGAACAGCATCAGGCTGCTGACACTGTGCTTATATGGGTGTATTTGAAGTACTATTTTGTGTCAGTGTTAACTCGTGTGTGCATGACTCCTGTGAACTTGCACACCACCCTGCTACCGGTGGGATGTGAAACACAAGTTCAATGTTCTCACTGATCTCCATTGACCAAGGAAAAATGGCAGCTGCTGTATCTTTCAGTCCACCAGATTCACCTGCCCTTAATGCTTTTCAGGGAAAAAAGCAGGTGTACCTGACCAGTATCTACAGTCCATTCCCCTTGTTCTACTTCCACATCCAAGCATGGTGGTAAGAATGGTGGAGGATACATCACAACCTGTTCTCTTTGGCATAGATTGTTTTACCATTAGTGTGGCTGATATTTGAACCTGATATTTTTGGCTTCCACAACTCCTGTAGCAGTAGGTTCTTATAGTGTAAAGTATCTTTTTATTTGTTGTAAATTTATTATCAACTAGTTTTATCACATATCCCTAGTCTGCCATGGAAAGATTTGCTTAAAAATCAGTTTTCCATTCACTTTATCCACCACCCAGCCTTTTTAGTGTCTCCTGATGGAGCACTTGTTCCATGCCGTAATGGTTGTCACTGAGGCTCATGCTATAAATCGTGAGACTGGCTTAGAGGGTCTGGCTGGAAACCTGTCAAACGCTTTGCCTAAATATAAGGCAGGATTCATTTCCTAGATAGCTCGCATTTTAGGTGGCGGTCTTCCCAACTCTGGGCTTCCCAGCACGAAGCAGCCCATTTTCATTCCAATGAATTGGAGTTTTTTTCGCATTCCAGCCCATTTTAAAAAAAAAAGGAGAGGTTTTTCCCCGGCAGGGCAAGCCACGGAGCAATGGTGACACTCAGCGGCTCTGCAGGAAAAGTGCAGCTTCTGAGTTCACGGGTTTTTTACCAATTTATCAGGAATGCAATGGTGGCAAATAAACCTTATACACAGATGAGTGAACAGCACTGCTTAGCATCAGGATGAGCCTGCATGCAGTGCGGTACAGATTCATGCAGTACAGGCATTTAAATGAACACCTAGCCTATGTAACGGCGCTTGTCTTCTTTCCCTTTCTCACACTTCATGTACCTCAGAAGGAGAACCCTTTATCTTGTGGTGGGGAAGACTGTTCATTGTACAAACTACCTTCTTCATGTATACATTTTAAGTATGCCATTTATTTTTTATAATAGCACCCTAACAAGGTCAGAATCCATCTGGGGCCATCTTGTATGTTTACAGTCCTCCTCCTTTCAAGGGGCCTACTTCCCACTCCTTTTAAGAGCTTTTCTTTGCCGAAAAATCCCTTGCTATCTGAGATGCTGGTTACCAGATTGCCTGTTAGCTGCCAAATTCACAGCTCACCCCCTTGTTAATTTATTCTCCATTGGCCCTGGGCTTCATGACTTCATAGGCATGACTGTCCTTGTAACTTCTCCTTTGGTAATCAGCTCTGTAAAACTAGTTCCCATTTTTTTCTTATCTAGTATCCCACCTTTTATGTGTGTTCCCAATGAGCATACACTCTATTCTCCTGTTGCATGTGTTGCTTCCTGAAATTCCTCAGATTGTTGTCTTTCTTTCAGTAAGGAGTAGTCATTTGGGTTAATGTCTTGGCAGGATGGGACTGGGTGTTGCCAGAGCCTAAACATGGAGTGAATTTGGAGTGGGTGTTAATTCGATCTCATGGCCTCCCTTGATAAGGCACTGTTGTAGAGTCCTTTTCTTTCTAAGAGAACTGGTGAGGTATTTCTTCCTTAGCCTTCCCTTGCCTGTTCCTACTCTTCAGTTATGACAGAAAGACGATTTACAGGGCCATGTAGCAAACGAGATCAGGGTTAAAAATTCTTTTTTTTGGGGGGGGTTGGAGTTTGATTGCAGACAAACTGTTATGTTAACTGAATTGAGCAGGTAGCTCAAAGATAGGACTTGGGAGGAGAGAGTGTTAAACCACTATGGTGACATAATGTTTCTCTTTTTCAGGCATTGAAATCTTCATCAGCTGTCCAGTCACTGCCTTTCTTCCAGGTTCCACATACTTTATTTTGTCTCAAACTACTGTATATCAAGCCAGGTTTCACACAGAAACTTAGGGCATAGATCAAAGGAAATAGGGGTTTTCCAACATAGAAGAGGAAAGACAGAGCAATGAAGTTTTTCTTATGGAAGCAGAAAAGTCAGGTTGCAGGGCCAGAGCATACTAGTAGGGAACCTTCTTCAAGACATCTGTGGAAAGAAAGGAAAGAAAAGGCAAAGTGCCTAATGAATTTTTAGGAAACTATTAAAGGACTGAGAGATCTTAGGGGATGAGTTGCAATGTCTTCTCATCACTGACATAGACATTTCCAGTTGTGCTCAGATTGGGATGCTGCAGTCTGCATATGAGGAATGTATGAAATTGAAATAAAAAAAGATCCTTTTAACATTCCATGGTATGCTCAAATCATAGTCTACATTGAGATTATCACCTGGGCTGGAACCTGTGCCCACAACTAGTAAGTAGCTCCCACTTCAACCTGCAGTCCAAGAAGGCTCTACATCACATGATGGGATTAAACACAGAGCAGAGGTGGGATGCTTTGCTTGCTCACCACTAGTTTTCAGCACTGTTTCAGCTTAGAAGCCTCTTGACACTAACCTGAACTGCATGGGAAAACGTATTCTCTTGCTGTGCGGTCATCTGTAGAAACAAAAGAGAAGGGGTGGTGAGCTGCAGAACGGCATGGTAGAGTAGTGCCAAGCTTCCTTCTCTGTAGCACAACGATCTTACTACCTTAATTTTTCACTCTTCATACTGTGAATTCAGTATCAAAATAAAGGTCTACAGCGGGTCAGATCAATGGTCGGAATCCCCAACATGTATCCCATACGGCTGTAAAAGACCATTTTCTGTATTGTGATACCTTCTAATGTAAGGACACTTTTTGTAAATAGAGACCCTTTCAGCAGTGTGTCCTGAGAGCCTTGCTTTTATACTGATATTTACTATTTTCATGTCAGATAACACTTTTTAAATTGTATGTTCTAAGCATAAAATTCTTGCACAGGATGAAATGGCAAAGAGAGAGCATATTGGGTAATAATATTTAGCCCTGTAATGGCTAGATTAAGAAATGTCCTCCTCTTCTTGACATGGTGTGGAAGGGGTGTTGGGGCCTGGCTAGCTGAGTAGCTCTAACTTGAGCAACCGGTAAAGGAGTGCTTAAGCAATTAAAAACAAGACACATAAAATAGGTCTTGCTGACCTTGTTTCTATCTTCATGCATTCCTGTGTCTTCAGTCCAACACTTTATAATGGTCTTGCTTTCTCCTGCTGCCAGGGTTTTTAGGTTTGGTTTTAGTTTTACTGCCTTATAGATAAGTCATTTTGCTAACAAGCTAAGAATAGTGCTGTTATTTAGATTCTCATTGTAGCTCTTGTTATCAGTTTCCCAGGATGTGAGAGCGGGATGCAGCTTAAACTTGTAACCTATCATAAGTAAGAATTGTACGCATTGACAAGTTGAACAACCAATCCAAAGCTGTGTGATCAGTGCGTAGCTGCATGTATGGGAGACTTTTTACTGTAAATACTGTTAGGTGCCCTAAATAAGGTTGGCTATCAGAGCATCATATTGGTGTGCTGTAGTCCGTCCCTCGCAAGGACCCCAGCAAAGGGGGAACAAGAAGGAATTTATTATACAATGCATAGGCCTGTGGTGCTTCTTTCTAAGTCTCCAGTGGCAGTTTTTCCATTTTGTTCTCAAATTCTTTTTAAAAATAATTCTTAATGTCCATCTGCTGTTTTGCCTCATACTGAGCACAGAGTAATAAGAGAGACTCAAGTGACAACAAGATCTCTCTTCTGTGTGCTGATAGTTCATTTAGAGCTCTAAAGGGTAACATTATTTTCCTATTATCCTCTGAGACATGGCAGCACCCAATGGATGGTAGGATTATTACACTATACGTGAAAACCATACAACTAAATGCTACCTTCTGCTGGGTCAGGGTGGCACTATGTAATACTGATTTTAAAGAAATGCATAAGTATTCTCAAGAGAACTAAGGAGCTGGACAAGTCAGTAAATTGACAGAGAAGTCTTTTTTTCCACAGAGACATAAGTAGAAGCTAGAGGAAGTAAAAAACCACAGTCATTTTGGACACATACATCCCAGAACATAATCATAATGCCAGATAGTCTCATCTCAAGAACTTTCTAAGCAAGTTATTCTGCTACTTGAATTGTTGAAGGTTCATACAGGTGAAACCCAAGCTTGAAGTTGCAGGAGGGCATGCACTGGAATAAAGGAGTTAAGGGAATAAAGGGCACAGACAGAACAGTGTCTGAGATGAGGGTATAATAGTTACACTTTGCCAGTGTGAATGAAATCTCACCTGGCTTATAGTAGTCATAGACATGCACTGTTGCTGGTTTCAGATTCTGCACTTCAACATCTTGTTCCACTGAGACGTTAAGCTTCAGAGAAGTCTCGCCCAGCTGGAAAGAACAACAGAAGTGAGCAGAAATGCACTGGTTATCTCAAAGTCTCCTATAAACCACCTTTACTCCTGCATCAGAGCTTGCTTTCTCTATTTTTCCAAGTTCTTCCACCCTCTTCCTCTTTTGTCAAAATTTTAGCCCTCTTGACCAGCCTAGAGATTTATATTTATGATCTCTGAAAGTCCCAATGTATTTTTGATCTCTGAAAGTCCCTTACCTCTTCCAAGTAGATTGTAACTTTGTCTGGTTTTATCTCTGTCTTTTTCACCAGGGATATCTTTTCCAGCTGTATAGAAAGGCAAGAGATGAGCTTGGTTACTACCAGCTGACTGACTTTCCCTGTTTCACACCAACTTTGATATTTGTCAGTGAACCACTGTTGACTAAAGCACTTAGCCTAGTCAGGGGACTAGTCAGGCCTCTGTTCCCCAGCCATAATGGCATTGAGATTGTTGGGAGCACAGCAAGTCTTAGAAAATATTTTCTCATATTTGGAATGAGTGTCCTTGAGCCATGTTCCTGCTTTCAGCATTTGTAGCAAAGGGAAAGATGGTTAGTAGGATGCTATGATGGATCTTCCTAGCTGTGTTCTGGAACCCTGGAGCATATCATTGAACAACTCTATGAGATTCAACACCTCTTTATGGAATATCCCTAAAAGTGGCATGAACAACTGCAAAGGGTCTCAGTGCACCCCAGATGATTCTAACTAGGGTTTTTTCAGCTCCTCTCTAACCTCTTTCTGCATATGCAATCCTCACTACTGTGCATGTAAAACTGCACAATCAGTTCTGCAAGTGGAAATTTGCCTTGTGAAACACCCCACTTCATCTGCCCTTGCTTAGTTTAGTTAATTTGTAGCAAGATAAGTAGTTACCATTCTCTTGCGTTTCTTAAATGTTTGGATGAAAAACAGATATTGGTATCTTCAGACAAGGCCAGAGGAAAATGTCTTACCTCTTTCAAAGAGCTGTGCACAGGAATGAATCCTGACAGCATCTCCACCTCCACCAAGGCCATATTACTGGTCCCACGGTCCCCTACATAACTGAAAAGGGTCAGGAGAGAAGTGCATCAGATGTGGAAGGCACCACAGCATTTATGGGAGATACTAATGTACACTTCCAAACTTTGCCCTGCTCTACAGTGATATGGAAGCTCAGCAGCATGTTTAACTCATGGGAGAAAGGGACACAATATTGCCCCATCTACTTGCTCAATATGGAGACAGACTGCAGCAAATGTGTTATGGTTAATGTGTTAATGCTTCATGTTGCCTTCTCCAACAGGTGGAAGTAACCTTTGCTGTTACAGGTTGAGAGTGGCAATGTTGTCATTGTTCTTTTTCAGTAAGGACAGTAAGGCATGGAGAATATGGATGAAAACTCTCATCCTAGACAGACGCAGGCAAGTGAAATATGGTTAGGGACTGGAGTTTCTGCTGAGGATGCACCTCAGGGCTGTTTCAGCCCAGGCTGCTAAGTGTCCCCCAGGGTGGGAGCTCTGGCTCTTGGGAATGGTGCCATCTTAGCTGCTAGATTCCTGGGGGCTACTGAGCTGCTCCATGCTGACTGAGATAGTTGCTGTGGTTCTACAAGACACTGCCAGTGCATTTCCATGCTTCTCAGTTCACAATCTCTTTGGGATCTGTAGAGAAGAAGAGGGTCATCCCTGTATCTGTTTCCACAGACAGGAGGCTTTTATGGAGTTCTGGTCATACAACTGGGGTTACCATTTCTTTCCACTGAAGAAAGAGCCTGAAGGGAGCTCATACCTGACAGACACATGGATGTCAAGCTGTTTTCTGACACCGTCACGTTCTCTTGGTACTGTTTCCACATCCAAAATGAAGACATCTGTTTTTTGTGGTGGGGTGTTGTAGTACAAAGTGGCCTGGTGGAGGAGAAAACCTCTTGAAGTGACCCAGAGCTTCCCTGAATGAGCTAAAGGAATACCTGTGCCTCCAGCTTTTAACAAATTGGTAACCAGTGGCTAACACAATTGGACCCAGATGTACTTTCTGTTCAGAGATGTGATGTTTAGCACATAGCATCACATACACCTGCCAAATGTAACCCTCAGCATGGAGGCTCAGCCATCTGTGATCCAAGGCCTTATTCAGCTTCATTGAGAAAATTTGTTGTTAAGGTGTAAGAAAGCACATCAGTGAAAACACTGCCCCACAAGGAGACAGAAGTGTAACTGTTAACTGTTGACATGCTAATAATTAGTGGTTCTGTGTCTCAAGAGGAAGGAAGGAAGGAAGGAAGGAAGGAAGGAAGGAAGGAAGGAAGGAAGGAAGGAAGGAAGGAAGGAAGGAAGGAAGGAAGGAAGGAAGGAAGGAAGGAAGGAAGGAAGGAAGGAAGGAAGGAAGGAAGGAAGGAAGGAAGGAAGGAAGGAAGGAAGGAAGGAAGGAAAGAGGACAACTCAGCAAGAGGGATGATCACATCCTCCAAAGAGCAGCATAGTCCAAACTTTCTCCACCTGCCTGGTGACAGACTGGCCAGCAGGTACCCATTCAAGTGTAGCCAAGTGGTATGAGTCCTGTCTCATTACTCCTGTCTTCAAAGCTTCTGGTCTCTTAACAATAACATGTTAAGAGATCTCCCTCTACAGCATGGAACAGAAAATACAAGACATTTCAGAGAAGAAGATGCCAGAGATGGTTGCATGAAACCATGTCAACAAAGTATAGCTGAGTACCTTCAAGCTTGACATGATTCTGCCTAGAAAGCAAAATCCTACTCAGAATTTCAGGCTATAGTGCCTGCTTAGAACCAAACCTCAGTTCAATAGTCAGAGGCAAAACCTGACAGCTCTGATCCTTATGTATACACACCTGTACATAAACACAACCACTGCCAGTCGCCTGCACTGTGTATATCCCTGGGACTCCAAGTAGAGATGCCTGATGCAGGACCAACTTGTTGTTCCTGTGCACATGGAATTCCAATGGAGAAGCCTTCTTGCCTTTCACTGTCACCTTTACATCTCTGATCTCCTGAGGAATCAGGGCAGCATACTGAGCAAGGGCCTGCAGGCTAACAACTGTGTCCTGAAGGTAGAGGGAGAGTCACTTTGCTGTGGAGCCATGCAGTCCGAGATCGAGCACACTAGTTCAGGCACTAAAGGGAGAAGCACACTTCTAATGGCTCTGATTCACACTCAAACACAAGTGGACTATGTGCCCTTAAGTGCAAAGGTCGATATAGAGACATATATATGCATATAAACATATAGGGTCTATGCCACAGGCTGCAGGGTGACTTCTGTTACCTGGAAAGGGTAGCTTCTGAGCCTTGGGGTTAGCAGTCCCAGGCCCTAGGTAATCCCAATTACAGCACATAGAAAGGAGCTTCCCCATGGCACTCCCCTTCCCAAGAAGGGCTCATATATGTCTGTCTGCAAAGGATGGATCTAGAGTGACATGCACATGAGAGATGTGCACATCACTTCAGGCACCTTATCTCTATCCTTCCTCCATTACTTTCCTCAGCTTGTTACCTGTGTGGAAGCAAATCCTCCAAAGGCATTTCTTTGTCCACTGAGCCACTTCACAAGCTTGCTCACTGAGGCTTCATTGAGTGACAAGTCTGGTTTGGAGACATGAGCCAGGATGATGTAGGCTACTGTCTCGATCACAGAAGAAGATTCTTCACTACCAGAATGTGATGTCAGGAGCTCTGCTGATGGGGGAAGATACATATGGAAGAGAAGAACTGTAGATCCCTATGAACATCAGCCTCTCCTGCCCTGGTACTCTTCAAGGACAGACAGTTTCCTGTACACCTAAGAGTGCAGAAGGCTATTCATCCTGTTGTTTTGTACCCTGAAAGGGTCAGCCCTCTATGCTGGGCTCTATTTCTTCCTTTGAAAACACAGAGACATCCAGACCCAAAATTCTCTACCATTTCTTCTAGGACACATTTCCCCAAGAAACTGATTAACTCTGAACAGAGATTTTTTGTATAAAGTACAGTATTCAGTTCTGTGTATACTCAAAGCTATGTCTCCTAGCTTTTTGCTATTTCTACATTTACTGAGGATAGTCTAATAGGGCCTTTGTGCTGGAAACCTCTAGGACTCATTTCCAGTCAGTTGTACCTATTGTACAAGAATTGGTCACTCTTCAAGGGAGAATTGCTGTCGGGCTACTGGAGGAGGAAGACTACTCAACTTCTTTTCTTGGCATCGTCAGTCTGCAGTGCATAGGCTAGGACAATTTAAGTGAGAGCTGGGTTCCCACCCAAAGTCTAAGCTCACAAGCACTGAATACATCTGAGTCAGGTTGAATATTTTGCTGCAGAAAGAGTAGGGGGATAAACAAAATTCAGCTAAGAATTCAGCTTAATTGTGCCGGTGTAGACATCTTCTGCAATAGTAAAAATGTGAAAACCTCAAATGCTTGTAAATTCCAAGTCAGTTTTCAGAACAAACCTTCACTTTTGAAAGAAGAAACACAAAATCCCTTGTTTGCATAAAACCAGCATAAAGACTTAGAATTTAACTTGGGTCCTCTATGAACAGGTATTACTTCATTATGTTTTTCACAATCGAAGGTTTTTCACTTGTTCCATGTGTGCTATCACGGGGGACTTGGAGTATGCAATTCTACTCTTTCCATTTTGCCCACTAGCCATCCTGTGAAGCCAGCTGGGCAGCTTGAGTGGCTATGCAGTGAACTGCACTCTGCACTGGTAGCTGGTCAGGCTGAAAAGTCCTTTCTCTGTTCTGTTTTTCTGTGTTATTTTTCAGCTCCCCGTGTAGTTCACCATACTGACAAACAGATGTGGGGAGGAACTTAAACCAACTCAGGTAATATTACTGACTGTTTAACCATAGGCTTAGGTGCTTTGAACCTCCCACCTCAGCATCCTCATTCAGAGCAGAAGTCCATTTTTTCACAAGTTAAAGAGATAAAAGAAACAAGCTCAGCAGCACACCCGTAAAGGTGCATCCACCCAAGGACCCTGAGCTGAGTAGATCATCAATGGAGAAGTAGTCAACAGGTTTGAATTCTTCAAGTAAATGCCCTGACCAGCAGCTGAGTAAACATGGTGAAACAAGTTTCCTCTGCAAGATCTATTGTACTATGTATGAATTGCTAAAGAATGACAGAAGCATCACAACTCAAGTAAGCACTTCGACCACACAAATTAAGCATGGATCACTTCTGCTGCTTTTGATTAGAAATTGTTTCCTAGGTCTGAGAAAACTAGAGGCTCTCAGAGTAAATTATGATTTTCTGACAGAAAAACCTGTTTGAGAATAGTTAAGTTTCACAGACTACTGCAATTAAATGCTACAGATATCAGACCTTAAACAGTCATCATGTCTAGGACCAGAAATCTTCTAAACAGCAGCAACTTACCAGTTTCCTTCTCTAGCATATCCAGGAGCTGCTGTCTTATCTCCATGTCCTTACTCAATGTGAAGACATAAGCCATCAAAGCCTTGACATAAAGGCTTGTTTTATCAAGTGCTACATTCTTAAGACAACATAAGGCATTATCCAACATGGTATCCTGAAAAAAGAATCCAAAGCCTGTGAATTTCCTCTGACCAAACAAAACGTTGTTGTGAACATCTATCCCAGACACATCCTTGACATATTTTAGTGCTAGCATCTCCCACAGGGCTTCAGAATGTGGAATGGGCAAAGCATCACTCACTTTGGGCAGAAAGAAAGGTGTGAGTGGATTTAGCATTGGGACAGGGGATTGCTAATAAACTAGACAATCCTGCTGTGGGAAGTATCTGGGAACACACTGGTTTAGAATTGTCAGACCTGCATGCCATGGGTCTCAGATCCTGAGGGGGTATGACATTCTTTTTAGAACTGTACCATCAAGCCTGGAAGATCAGGGTTTTTTGCTAGAACAGTCTACATTTGTCTTGAAGATCATTGGTTTTATTTTGGGTGGGGGGAGGCAGGGAGGGAGGGGCAATGCCTACCTGAAAGGTGATCTCTTTTTTTCTCCTTTAGCTATATTGGACAGTTTAATGAAAACAAGTGCTTCTCCCTGCAAGGCCTCAGTCATTTTCAGAGACAGTTGTTTCCCTTGAGATCAGCTGGGAAAAGCAAGTGTTCTGCTTTGCTGCAAATCAGGCCATTTATATTAAGAAGTCCCTACCGAGTTAAAAATTTCCTGTCGAGCTCAGTGTGTACAAAGGTGGGAATGACAAAACCTTTCACAAACTCAAGCTGAGTACATACACCCTGAAGCCACCAGCTACGGAAGGAATGAATTGTGGAGCAGGCTCGCAAGCCCTGCAAGATTTCACATGTGACTTACATTCTTCTCCAGGTGGAGTTCCGCCAGTGCAGCAGTGACATAGGCTGTTAGTGAGATTGTGTCATTCACACCACCCTGCAAGCACACAGACAGTCATCAGAAAAGGACAAGCCCAACTATTTCTTGCCTGTCATTGTATAGCCCCTGAGACTTTCTATGGATGGCATAGCTGAGAGAGAATAGTAACTTGCTTCTGGGAATTCTTGGCCAGAAAAGCACTCCAGGCTCACTTACTGAATATCATGAAAGTCTGGTGTTGAGGGCAGTCTCAGAGCCATATTGTACATACAGCCTAAGCATCCCTTCTCATAGAAAGGCATGAAGCAAACTGTTAAGCAATTTATTTTATTAAATATGTTACAACTCTACACTTGAACAAAGTTTTTATGCAGGAAGCAATGCAAGTTTACATATAATTCAGCTGACTGTGACAAGCTACAGGTTGATATGGGTTAAACAGACTTTCAGGAGCCTCTTTTCACATCAGAGGACATTGATTCTTGGGGAAATTCTGCTTGCATCCTCAGACATGAGGCAAGACTACGTCTAAAATCAGAGGGGAAAATTGAGCTATGACACTAAGAAGCATCATTCACACTGAATAGCAGATACCTTGAAGTGTAGGAGTGTAAAAACTATTCAAAAAAGTTCTATTCAAATAGAAAGCTCAAGCTGAGAAATTAATGAAAGTCAGGCAAGGATGAACAGTCTACATGTACACCCTGGTTTTATTTTGCACTGCATCCAAATTTTAAGCAAAAAAGTAACCCTTTGCTTTGCTAAAATAGCAGCCTATTTTCTTTCATAAACCTGTCTTTTAATTTAATATGGGCAATGTTGCAATCTGACCAGTCTGGATTATTCATACCCTTACAGAGGCAACAAACCCAAGTATTGCCACAGTGCATGCACACTGTTCAGTACCTAAGCACTAGGCATTCACACCAAGAGTTTGGTGCTTTTCCAGCTACACTGCAGGGATCATTTGGAGGATCCCAGGCTCCAGGAGAAGTCATATTTTTTGGTGGTGGAGGGACAACTGTGTGTTCAGATAATCCCATGTTAGAGTACATAGAGTATTGTGCATTGTAAGGCATGATAAGAGGGAGAATCTAGCAAGGGTGTTCTAGACAAGCACTAAAAGACAAAAATATTTCTCCCTGTGCCCTTGAAGTGCCTTGGCATAATTAGCTATGTTGTCTTTTGGCTAGAGTGAAAATGAAGAAAGCCTAGCAGAGGTTAAAACCTCACACAGAGGAAATACTTGCTGGTTTAGGCCATGTTTTTTCATTCTGCTCTGGGAAGATGCCTTGGTTGTGCTAGGCCTTAGGGACAATACTTTGTGTTACTGTGCACAGTGGAAGAGCCCAGGCAAGCAACCCTGTGGCTCACAGTGTGTTCCCCCTGCTCCCACTCCCATGTTTGGCAGCCATACCTTCAAGTCATTGTTGAAGAGCTTCCCCACATTCTGGAAGCAGCCACTGGGCAGCTGGTGCTTCTGCAGCCAGAGCAGAGCACTGCGCACATGATCCTTATCGATGTAAATGTGAGAGCTGGCTTGTCCAAAGGACCTGGCTACAAAAGCTGTCAGCCTGTGCGAAGAGCATGGAAGAATCCCATGTCACAGACAGAAGCTGAATCAGCAAGAACAATAGGTTTAGGATGACAATAGCAACTCTGGTCACTCACCATGTGTTGCCCTGGTCATCACCTTTCCCGAAGGCACTGTAGGAGCCATCGTCATGTTTGTAGAGCAGCTGACGCTGGTAACCTATGACAACAGGTGCCAGGACATGACTCTCAGTGTGAGGACCTGTAGCATCTCAAACTGTATCCTTGCTGTGGGAAGATGTCTTCACAGCAAGAGACTTCCTCAGGTCCTACATTCAGAGGCATTGAGAAATCCTACCACTCCATGATTTCCCATGCATCCCACAACATCAGCATGTCGAGAAGCAGTTGCTCAGCCTCACTGAAGTGCCCCATGAAGCTGTTCTACATTACTGGAGCTGTTACGAGCAACTATGTGAGTATCTGCCCTGCTGTTTTCTAGAATTGTTACATGCCTAACTTCCTCATGTCTCCCCATGAGCCACAGAGTCCACATGAGCATCTCACCATGAGTAAAATAGCTGTAGTAGTGGGGGGGAAGGCTTTTCCTAGAGGCGATCAAAATTAAACTTTTTTTTTACTTCAGCAATTCTGCTGGCCCTGTTGAGACTTAAGAAAGCATTTTTTATGGGATGTACAGGAAGAAACAAAGCAATGCCTTTCAGCTCGGAGGGCAGAATACTGTTTGTTCTTCCTCCACCCACCCGTCCACCTTGCCTCTCTGCTGCCACCATTCTCTTAGGTTGCCCCCCCTTCCCCAGTTATCGGTACAAGCTCACAGTACAAGAGAGAAAGGGAGAAAGAAAGGGAGTCAAATCCTGTCCATGGGAAGCTGCTGAGCTTCCAGTGTGGCAGGATAAGGAGACTAGGAGGCTGAAATGTGAGGCACATTACGACATGAGACACAGACACTAGCACTGTATTAATTTCAGATTATACTGGACAGAATTGTCATACCCCCAAAATATATGTCTTAAAACATGGGGAAACACTAAGCTACCAAACTCCTATATATTCCCAAAGGCCATTCTTTATTCTGAGTAATAGCAGCTGATACTCTGTTTCTACAAGGTCCTTCGGTCTGCCTTGGACTGATAATGGAAAGTAATAGCAGCTGATACTCTGTTTCTATAAGGTCCTTCGGTCTGCCTTGGACTGAAAATGGAGCAAAGAGGCATCACATAATGATGGAAATCATTAATTACCCACACCCTTCTCAAAAAAGCAGACTTACTACCTCAATAACAGGCAGAGACAGATGTGCTGCTTTCTTCAGAAACACGCTTCTCTTTCCATGAGACATTTCCCTTTTTCTTTGTGATACTTTCCTTTGTCACAGTCCTGGCAGTGTACCCACTCCTGCCCCTCACCTCCCCACCAGACCTGTGCCCCACACTCTTGGTTTATAGCAGCTTCACTTTGCAGCAGAAGAAAGGACTATGTTTACCTGTTGTCAGGAATTTCAGTGCTTTGTCTTCAATTTCTGGGTCCAGTTGTTTGGTCTTATTCAGGTACTGGAGTATGAAGATGTTTGGTGCAAACTGAACCATGTTCTGCTCACCACAGCCAAAGGGCATGCTTAGCAGCTGGTCTAAATTTTGAAGTGCTGGGCCCATGATGTCCCCTTACGTTTGAGGTGGAGAGAGAGGAGAAATGAAAAGCACAGACATTCAGCATTCAGCAGTATGAAATGAAAGGATTTCTTCCTTCTCTAAACTCTACTGGGATCCTAGAAAAGAGTCAGCCCCTAACTGAACAGAGATGATTAAGATTTCTGATGGCCCCTCCTAGATTAGACCAGCACAGAAAGGGAAGACATCATGGTTCTTGGGAGGGAATGTGAAGCTTGAGGGGGTCTGAAGAAAGGTGAAGAGAGTTGTTATTCCTGAGTGGGTACTGAAGAGAGAAAAGAGTTACAGAGGCAAACTTGGTGGAAATCTGCAGGGTTGGTTTTGGTTCACTTAGGTGGATGGCAGTGGCAGAAGTCAGAGGAGATACACCATTTTGTGCCTTCTCTAACCACTTGGAGATCACCTAGAATCATTATTTATGAGAGGAATAAATATTGGAAAAGATTACTTGATCCACATTTATGAGGCTAACATCACACCCCTTACAATTAATCTTGTGAGGAGCTGGGTCAATGCCTCAGTAAGGCCAAAGCATTGTGCAAGCTTTTCCCACTGAGGACCCAAGAGCAGGGAAAGCCTTTCTCACCAATCACAGAGAAAGTGGCTCGGCCAGATCCCTCCAGCACTTCTGCAGGCAGAGTCAGAGAGAACTCTTCAGAGATGGTGCTGTCTGAGAAAGGCAGAAGAACTCAGAAATTTATCCCATGGAAGAAGCAACACACACAAGTGTAACATCCAAGGAGACCCAGATGAGGGGTGAGGTTTGGTGTGACATTCAGTCACAGCAGCCAAGACTTGCTAAGAAATGCCTCAATACAGGAAACTTTGCCAGGTAAAAGACAGACATGGGCAAATTATAGTGGTTGCTCTCCCAGACAAGTATGGTGAGAAGCATTTGCTCCACAAATTCCCCTCATCTCTGGGATTTGCACTAGCCCTGTCCCTTCCATCCCACTCTCACGATCAATAGCAGGATTTTTCCCATACCTGCAGGACAGAGAAAGGCGTTTTGGGTCTCCTCTTGTAGGACACCTCCTGGCTGCAGATGGAGAAAGAGTACTTCAGATAGGGAAGGCAGGAAAGGAACTCACCATGCCTCAGCAAGTTTGTCTGCCTTTCAAGACTAGGGGCTAAACTTCCTCTCAGCATCTTGCTAAGTGCCTCGGGACAAAACACTGTCCCAGGGGTTCTCCACCCTGAGATGGGACTAACCTTCACAAGCAGAGTTTTTATCACTGCATCTCTCCCTCCTTGCAAAGGTGTTACAGCAATCCTGTTACCACACAGATCATGTGAATCTTCTGCCACACTGCTCACAGTGACATTCACTTTGCCTGCAGGGAGCACAGGGGCACATTGCTGAGCACTTGCAGCAGATAGCTGTGTGTAGGAGCACTAGGTGCAGACATGCCGACACAAGCAAATTCCACCCCTCCCACTAGCTGCCACACATCCCTCTGCCCAGCCTCACCCAGCCTGGTGGCTGTCACGTTCCACACAAAAGTTTTTGCTTCATTGGCACAGAGGCAGCTGGTGAACTGGCAGCTTGAACACGTATCCACCTTTAGTTCTGGGATCTCTGTGAGTGTGGTACGGATCTGAGTGTGGTTGGGTGTACAAGCACACATAGGCAAAGTGTTAGTAACAGACAGTGCAAAAAGGAGCAAATACCTTGGGTCATAAAGTGTGAGGTTGTGCTTTGTAGCCTGGATGCCAGTATCAAGGGCTCCTCATAGCTTGCCTTTGGGCTCAAGTTTTTGTCCGAACAGAGACTGTGTAATTGGGGAAACTCACCTGGAGACAGTCCTTGAGGTAGTTGAAGACAGTGGCTTTTAGTCTGAAAGTCTCTCCTTGGATCACAGAGTATGGCAGTGACAGATCCACAAAGAAAGGCTGGAAGACCCTAAGAGTGGTCAGAGGCGAGAAACCAAAGCCAATGTTGGCAACACAGAAGGTATTGGCATTCCATTCTGTGATGGTGTCAGGTACAGCAACTTGAAGAGACACTTGCCCATTGTCCCTGCAGCAGGAAACAGAAGAGAACTTGCTTAGAAGCAGTCAGAAGTACTCCAGGGGATCTCTGGGGAAGGCAGGTAGAGGCTGTTACTAACCCGACAGGGACCAAATCCCAAATCCAGGTCTCTGGGAAAAGTGTTCGTGGTTTTGGCTTCTTCTTGTCATCAGAGGGAGATGCAGAACCAGCATAGGTAGTGAAACCTCAGAAAACAGCATACGTAGCTACAGTTGAAATTAATTCTTCATTCACGGGCAATCTAACACAAACCATAAATGCTTTGTGACACAGAACAAGAGTGGACAGGGTTGGCGTTTCAATGAGAATCTGGCAGTGTGTGTATCTTTGGGGAACACAACTTTAGGGAGGCAGAGTTGGGTGGAGTTTAGCCTGAGGCTCAGTCTGACAGATCCAAATTTGGTCTGGATCCAGGGGGAGACAGCATGTTCAAATGGAAACACACTTTTTTAAATAACCTGTAAGAGTGCTGGTGGAGAGCACACTGGATTTTACATGGAAAGGACTGAACATAGGGAAACCAAGAAAGCATGAAGATTTGAGCTTTTATCTGTGATTTATAAATCAGGTCCATTAAAATGGACACAAGCTTTGTTCCTCTTGTACACAAACAAGAAACATAGCAGGATGGAGGTCAGCCCTCTCAGCTGCAGGCTGCCCAGAACTGGGAGAGTCCCTTTAGACGAGGAGATGGACATGTCTGTTCCTTACCTAAAACTCTGTCTTTTCCAGCATATATCTTTTTGTCAAAGTCTGGTCGCCTGCAGGAAACTGGTTTCTTGATTCTAGTGTTGGTAAATACTTTCATGCGCAGATTCTAAGAAAATGGTGAAGAGAATAAATCAATGGTAATTAAAAGGGAACAAGGGATGTTGAAAATATCTCATTATCGTAGGTATAAGGGTAGCTGAAACACTTTTAAATGACAAAATACTTGAGGGCATTCAGGATGGCATATAGGAAACCACTAGCTCAGGAAAAGTTTAGAGGAAGTGTAGACACTCACCTTAAACAGATTAAAGACATCAGCCTCACTTGTGTACCATGGTGCACCCAGCATAGCCTTTTTGTGAAGACTGGACTGCTGAGGCAGACAAGGGTATGCCTCAAAGTCTTCCAAATGGTAAGGGAACCCCCGTCCTCCAATTGTAAAGACATCATCAAAGAGCTGCTCATACAACTGCAATGGAAAAACAGAGGTCTTCGTAAGGAGCTGGCCATATTTTGTAAAGCTTTGCACTTGAGGAAGTTGGCACTGGCCCAGCTTATACTAAAGGACATGAAGCTGATAGAGGGCAAGTAGCTTTCAGTCTGGAAGACAGTTCAAGCCTTTCAACTCTAGGGTGCAAAATTAGGATAAAAATGCATGCTCCAGTTTGAGCCCAAGGCATTGGCACATATGACCTACATATTGAAAGATTACTACTTTATATACCTGTTAGTAGATGATGCAAGTGCTCTGCACTAGAACAGCATCCCTATAAAATAGAACAGCAGAATCACACTGTGGGACATACCTACAGGTGCAGGAAGTCCCTATGGGTTTGGTAAGGCTCTTTGTAACAGTCTGGACTGCTATAATTTAACTTACAACTTTGCATGAGGCTTGCAGATGTTTTATTATCTCTGCTATACATTGTGGATTACTGTTAGGACTTTCAATTTTTGCTGTATTTTTGATCTGGTTTTAATTCATTCATCTGAAACACAGACCTGCTTTAAGGTAAGTTCCTCCAACCCTTCTAGATTCTCAGAAAGTGCCTGAGTGCTGACCAAATCCTGACCACTTTTCACCAATCACTGTATGCACTGGGTGCTGTCCTCTAGCTACTGTTTTCTAAAGAACTACCCAGGTCCTCAGCCTGGTTATAATTCAGTGTGGTTATAATTCAGCAATGGTTGGGGCGGAGGGATAGGAGGACCCTACTGGGGCAGAATTTCATTTCATAGGCTTAACCTCACTGACTGGTAGAAGATGGAAGAGCAGAGATACAGGTAAGCACTATCCCTCCAAGTGGAAAGCACCAGCATCTCTTTTAAGCTGCCTACCTGCCTATGCCTGCAGTGCCATGTAGCATCCACCACTCTTCAGTCAGAGGCCCACAGTGCAGGGCTGATGCAAGAGGAACATGATCACCACTAACTGCTCAGAAGAGAATGAGGAGGGGGAAATGGCAGGGCAGACACCTAACACTGCAGCTGTGTCCTGGCTTGTACTATGGGTCTCCTCCTGCTCATGCATGGAGACAGAAGGCAGGCAGATATTAGGGGATTGGTCATGGCAGGCTGCACTCACACTGTCTGCTGTTATGGTACGGTTTTTCTTCAGGAGGACACTCTTGTCCACAGCTTGGACAGAGCACAAGGACCCTGGAGCAGCCTTGAGGTTCAGTTTGACTTTCGATCCCGGGACTTCCTCTTTTTGTGAGAATTCCAGTGCCACCTGCAAAAGAAGACAGGGTCTAGGGGCTCAGCATTGGCGAGTGGGACCCTGTGATTCTTAAATTTCTGGATAGCAGAGGGAAAGACAGAGGATAAGGCAGGGAAGGGGGCTGTGATGCTTTCTAGTGGAAACCCACTGGGAAGGTTAAAGGGGCTGCAGTGCACACAGACCTAGACAGAATTCCTCTACCACTCTCTGATCCACCACTCTCTGATCCAGAGCTACCACAGGGAGCTAAGAAGACAGGCTTGTTTTCTGTGTTTGAGAAAACATGGGGGACAGTGTGTTCTCTAGTCAGTAATGGGGAATGAGGGGAGAAAACAGAGTTTCAGGGGACCTAGTTTACGCCTTGAGAAAAGCTTGACAGTTGGTGTTGTGGAGAGCAGGAGTAGGAGGAATTCAGGGAAGAAGGAGGTTACCTGTTTTGTTTCTCAGCCAGAAATACTGGGCATCTATTTCACATAAATCCAGCTACACTATTTGAATAAGGATGAAACAGGACCAGGAACCACAGCAGACCAGAGCACATCAGTGATGCTGTAACACTCCTTGTGTGATTTCTACTCACCTTGTGTCTAAAGCACTCTTCTACTTCAAACTGTTCCACATCAGCCACCACCTCTCCATCCAAGAAGACTGCATACACCAGAAGCTTGATGTCAGGCAGGAAGTCATTGCCAATAGTCAGAGTCAATGAGAAGGAGCCTTGCAGATCTGCACAAGACAGCAGCAAGGAAGAGAGGGAAAACATCCAACTGAACCAGCTCATTGTGTTAGGACACACAATAAGAATCAAAAGAGGGGATTTAATTATTTATATCTGCAGATAAGAACACCCCACACAGACACTGTCATGGTTTAACAATAAACCCAGGACACCAGCCATTTCTTTGACTCACATATACTCCAAAGGTACAAGCTAGCAGCAGAATTTTAAGATTAGATCAATTAGACAAGGCAGGAGGAGGACAATTGCCTAGAAAGAGACTGAACTGAGGGGAGATTGTGTTGGTCCAATGAGTTGGACCATGACTAAGAATTCAGTTCAGCATTTCCCACTGCAGATACATCCACTGGAGAACAATCCGTTTTCTATGGCGTGTTATGAGGCACTTCATGTGCTTTTACTCACCCTCTCGCTGAATAATTGGCACTTGCTTCTCTCCACTGAAAAGGATCTTGCCTTTTGCTATCACCTGAAAAACAAAGAAGAGTCATTCAAGGGTCTGAATTCTGAGAGCACGATGACAGCATAAAAACACAAGAAGAGAGAATGAAGTCTGGCTGGTAGCACTACAGAAGTTCTTCTCTCTTGTACTGTGGCATTTGATTGTACAAATGAGTCCAGTACAGTAGTCAAGGTACTCATAACCTCTCAGTTTGGTTGTAGTCACACTCTTGCTTTGGACTTACTTTCTTGAAAGTGAACTCCATCAAAACATTATTATATCCCCCTGGTATGCATCAAGGCCCTGTGCAATTTGAAGCCTTTTCCTGTAAATGTACAGGCCAGGGGACGTCAGTGGCCACAGAGATTGCCTCTTAGTTTACAGATATCCCCAGACACAGATGGATGTCTGGGGCACACTTGCTGGGCACATACTGGGCTAGCCCTCCACTGCCACCCATTTGAACATAAGAGAAAGTAGGGTGAAAGGCAAACATCTATCACCCAAACTTAGGTTAAGGCACTGATAACAAAGCAAAGCAGCCAGGGCTAGGAGCAGGTCCAGGAACTGGAAAGGAGGTGGCGGTTTGGGCAGTGCAGAACTCGCAAACTTATACTGGTCTGGGAGTAGCTTAACTTTTCACTGAGTATCTCTCTGCTGTGTGAAATGGGTAAATTACCAGTAAGCATAACCTTGTCCTGAAATTCAGCTGTCCTCTGTGCTCACCAAGTAGTAGAAATCAATGTGGTCTTCTTCAGAACTGAGTTTATTCCGGTCAAGGATATAATCCACTTGCACTTCCTGTTCGTGATCACAGGGCATAGCATCATTCTTGGCCTTGATCTCAAGGAAGCTGTTGCTCTCAGAGTAGAAAGGTTTCAGCCAGTGGAAGCCATCTGTGAATCCTGAGTGACCTTCAGAAGAATCTTCCTCATCCACATCTTCAGATTTGTAGGTTCCCTTCCAAGCACAAAAAAACATGAGCTGGCAGTTCGTTTCAAGTGATAAAAGGGAACTTGTACACCTGCTGAAACACTGTTATCACCTGAGCTGATGGCAGGCCACACATCATGCTTAAAAAAATATTTTATTTAACTATAATTTTAAAGTTTCTTATGAGACTTTCTCTTACAAAGTCATAGCAAAAACTTAAATCTAGTAGATTTGCCCACAATCGCATTTTTCCTCCTTATTCTTTTCATGGGAACACACCCTACACCAGACTTAAACCCCAGTACAGCACAACAGGTACCAAAACAGCTTTTGTATGGTAAGCTCTGTTTCTCCGCAGATAATGTAGGGCTCTGTGGACAATAGCCATGGGCCTAGAAACAAGAACTGGAGCTTGTCCTCACACTCCTTGAGGAGAGGAATTAACAGTTTAGTTTAAAGAGCCTCTAATCACCAAACCATTCACAATGAAAATTAGGGACCCTCTTCCTGGATAGATTGGAGTCTCAGGGGAAAAGATATGGAACAATAATTCCAGTCTCTGAGAAATGGATGGCAATAGGAGATCATACTGCTTGGC
>NW_008693499.1:3427-55507 GCF_000695815.1 Acanthisitta chloris | reverse complement strand
TAGTGGGAAGATGGATATATTGTCAGGCTGGTAACAATAAGCCCTAGGTGTAGGATCAGAAATTGTAAGGAGAAGAAGCTAAGTGCTTCAAGGTATGGTATTGAAAGGAAGGTCAAGAGCAGCTGCCTGCCAAGCTAAGCCTGGACATGCTATGGTGCAGCTACAGACTAAGGGCAGACATGAGATGTAAAGTTCAACATGGACAGCTGTCAACTGCCAGTTCTGCAGAGCCACCTCCAACATGTCCCAGAGTGGAGAAAGGAGACATTTTTATCTGAGGAATTATTCAGATTAACAGATGTTTTTAGTGCAGTCAAAGGCAGGTATGGGGGGATAAAAAGATTAGGATCATGCTCCAGCTTAGGACAACAGAGGACGTTTAGCGACCATTTGGCTGAACTGTTGCAACAGAGCCTCCAGATTCCCTGAGATGGCACTGGAGAGTACTTAAAGAGGCTTCTACAAATATTGTCAGACAAGATCAGAAATCGGAGGACTGTGCTTCAAAACCTGAGATTTCTTTCACTTTTTAACTCTTTCCTCAGTCTACCTTCAATTTATTCTTCTTTCTCTGCGGCTGATGCTCACCGTCAGTGAAACCAGCGTGCTGTTCCAGCTGGTGGTATCCAGTGAGAAGTGAACTTCCCCATTCTCATCTGTGAGGAATGACAGGTGTGTCTTCTCATCATTGACATCAACTTTTAGGTAGACTGTTTCATTTCTGAGGGGAGAATTGTCACTGTGGCAGAACATCTGTAGAGAAGGGGAGGAACTTAATACCCTGTTGTGCCACATTCTGAGGCACTGCCAGTGTTTAATATTAATTGCTTCTATCATTGGACTTCCTCAGACCTTCTAGCTTTCAGACAGGTTGGAAGGATTCAAATAAAAGTCCCATAAATACATAGGACCAACAATGTGCAGCTGGAAATAAATAGTAACACAGGCAATATAGGGGAAATAAATTGGGGGGAAAAAAAGGTGAATTCCTCAGATCCTGAACTGCTTCTGGGACAATGCTGCAGGATCCCTGATGATCAGAAAGACTCTTGTCTTCAGCAACTTAACTCTTGCTGTCCCTTTCCCTCCAAGTTGGGGTCACTACTGGCCCAGGTGAAAGTGTTTCTATAGGAGTCCTAGCACCACCCAGGGGGCCTGAGTAAGAATTTACTGCCAGTGAACTGATGTACAAGGCTTTAGAGATTTCTGCCAAGTTACCATAAGCATTTGTCCAAAGGGAAGGTTATGTGCCTGCTGATGCCACCCCCGTCTCATATGCACAGGCTAGTTTCAGGAGCTACTCCTGGGGAAGCCTCCAGCAACTGCAGCTAGCCCCAGAATTCCAGTCCAAGGAATACAGTAGGTTATGATGGGGAGAAGAAATTGTTTCTACAGGAGGCTTCTCTTAGAGTTGCTGGGTGCTAGCAGAGCAGGACTTACTTTCCTGGAGATTGCTGCTTTTTGTCTACAAAAGATTATATCTATGATGTATTCTCAGCAGAGAAGAGATCCATGGGTGTTACCTTCCCTGTGTACGGTAGCCCACGTTTGTAGAATGGATGGAGGTTGATAAACTGTACAGTTTTCATTATTGTTGCAACAGGAATTACAACCATTTCCACAGAATGTGCTCCTGGATGGAGAGATGATAAATCTGTTAAACCCTAAGCAGTGCTCTTAGGGAAGCAGAAGACAAAAGGTGCTTCAACATTGCCTACAACATCTACAACCTCTAAATTTAGGAGAAAAAATTCATTCTTCTAGGATATGATTCTTTCAACCTTTCTGGGCTCTGAGCTTCATGACATTGTATTCGATAAGTATTTATTTATGCTTATTGAAGATAAAGAGAAACCAGATGACAGTTTAGTTATAGACAACTATTCTGTAGATGCCTAAAAGTGGCCTGAAACACACCACCCATAGTATGAAGTTTGAACAATGTATGCCTCCAGCTGCCAGAGCTAGGTGTCAAAAACCTACCTCATCTTCAATATTGTGTCAGACTAAGGGAGCAGAATGACATCCCTCACAGCAGGGGTGTGCATAAGCAGGCCTGTCTCAGGCTTTGGTAAAGAGAGGACAAAAGGCTGTGGGTAGGGACTACCTGTCAGGATAGTGCACTGCAATTAGCAGGGGCTGCAGGGGCTTGTTGCAGACTTTTACATGATTAGCCAGCACATTGCAACTGGTTGAGGAACACCTTGGTGTCCAGGCAATCGCTAAAAAGTTATGCATGTGCTAAGGGAAATGAATGGTGGAGAGGATTAGGAAATCTGGTAATAACCGATGGAAGAGGTACTAGAATAGAGACCATTACCATGACAGAAGATTTGGAAACCATCAAGTTACTTTTTCAAAAGGAATTTCACTGCCACAGAAAGGCCAAAACTTGCAGGGAAGAGAATACTCCACATATTCTCCAGTACCTGTTCCATTTTCCACCATTTTTCCTACTGCCATTATGTGACTATCATCTTCATTTAATTCCAGAATTTCTGTCTTCACTGTAAAAGTAGCACAGCCATTCTTGTTTGTCTGCAGAGAGAGAGAAGGACAGAGAGAAAGAGCATGGTATGGAGGAAGATGAACTGTTCCATAGATGCAGGGCAATCTTAAAGAAGTATTTCCAAATATTTTTGGAACAAGTGGAAGCTCAAAAATCTATAACTGCAAAAAAACCATAATGAATACTTTAGACAAAGCAGCAAATCAACATGCCTGAATTAAACAGTTGCCAAAAAGTGGCAGAAAAAAAGTACTTCAGGGAAATCACATAAGAGTTAATTATGCCACAGACAAACTCAGGAGACTGGATTCAGCCCAGATCCTGTTGAATCCATGAAAGAGCATGAAAGAGCATGAGTATCATTACGTGAGCTAAAGGTATCCCTGAAACTATATGGCCCTGTTGAATAAAGCCTGTCAGTGTGGCTTCCCAGTCATGACCATCTCTGTGATGTGGCCATATTAAAGAAGGGAATCCTGCCAGTTACAGATTGCAAGATCTTTGCCAAGCATTAAGCCAGAAATTGGGTACAGCCAGTATTTCTAGCTGTGCCTGTTAAGTGCTCCACAGAACCTTTCAGAGCCTCTTACATGCCATGTGGAGCTGGCATTCAGTTGGTGTTTTGCACAGTTCAGACTGCACAGCATTCCATCTGCAGTACATTTTAAAAGATGTAGAAATCCAGTTAGATTTTTATATTCTGGCTTGTTGCTGTCTAGTCTGACATTTAGGAATATTTTCTTGTGTGCATACATGATACAGACCCTCAGAAAAGGTTCCAGACATCATTACTTCACATAGATTACATCTCCTGAAACACCTAGTCAGATATGGACATCTAGAGCAGTAATTCAAGCAACAGAGTTACAGCAAGAGGAATCAATGTTCTGATCATGTCTAGCAAATGGGAAGACACCAGACTAACCAGGCTGGTGCCCATCAGAGGAGCATCAAGACAGTTTAAAGGGACAGACATATCTTTCCGGCACATTGCACTTTCCACTCTTCTATTTGTTCACCTACCCAGCTGGTTTGCTTTCTCATGTCAGTAGAATTTGATAAATTTTGTTCCGTGCTCTGGGATGATGTCAGAAGACTAATATCTATTTTCCCTTGAACAGGCTTCCCATAGGTATACCTGTGTCAAAGAGGAGAAACATTTACCTGAAAATGTCTGCTTCAGCAGAAATATTGATCCAGGACACCTTCTGCTGTCATCAGGGGAAGTGGAGCCTGGAGAGCTTTGGTTTGTACCTTATTTGCCCAGGAACATCAGCTCATTCCTTAAAATGATTTTGCATCTCTCTCCACCCACTATACCCAGCATCCTTAGCATCCTTTGGCCTCACAGTAAATGACCAGGTACAAGAAGTAGCCCATTCCAGCAAGTGATGTCTCCCCCAAGCACAGGGTAATGCAAGAAGATCGTACAGGAAGACCACTCCTCAGTTATGAACAATCTGGAGGTGATGGTGGAGTCAAAGGGCAGAGATCACAACGGTATCATATACTCACTTGCCACAGATCTTCAGCTGAAATTCCTCCTTTGCTGCAGTGATAGATGGAGGGTGCTCAATCTTTATTTCAAATTTTTCCAGCACTACATAGAAGAGAGGAAGATAAGGGTGGAGGAAAAAGCCAGTGCTGAGTGTGGACACTCTGTTATGGCTGCAGTCCACATGGGAGGAAGACAGTAATGCCCCCAGTTATTCATCACCATGCTGCAATAGGGATTGCCAGTCCCTTCAGCCACACCACCCTGTATTTGCTGCTACAATTGCACAGGGACTGCTTTCTACTCCAGCTCAGTCAAGCATAAACATTTTAAATGGAACAGGGTTTTGTTCTTACCACTGCAACTGAATGGGACCCAGTCATGATTCCACTTCCTGTCATAGAAGCTGACTGGAGTAGATAGTAAACCTAGTCTAGAAAAAGATGACAATGAGCAGCAAAAGGTGCTCACCATAGGGCCCAGATGTGTCTAGAATGAGATATCTGCCCACAGCCTCTCCTTTGTAGCTCATGCAGCTGCAGAACCTCCTACCCAACGTGAAATGTGCACACAGACCCATCCATCCTTGTCCCCAGTCTGTTGTTTTCCCCGGGCAAAAGGTCTGATAAACACAGCCTCACTGCCTTGCTCTCTCCTCCAGCTACCCACACTGCTTTTCCCTCACCTCTATTGTCCAAGACTCACCATATTCATCAACATGAAAGGTACCGTAAGCCATGTCTTGATGCACTGAGATTGCATATACCCCCAGAGGTGCTTCAGAGGCCAGGGGGAAGGATAGATCCACAATACCATGATTTGACTTTACATTCAGCCACTCAGCAATACGGTTGTATGCAGGATCCTGTTTGGGAAAGGACATGCAGACCCACCAAGTCACATTGGAAGCATGGGGTTTCTGGCAGGTCCAGCCATACTTAGGCACAAGAAGGCATTACAAGGGCTTACTCTTGTGCAAGTAGAGACTATGCCAGATCACCTGGAGAGATTTCCTCTCTTCCATTCAGTATCATTTTAGTGAATTTCTGAATTGCAAAGGCTGCCGAAAACAGTAAAGCTACTGGGAAGTGGTAATATTGTTACACCATGGAAAGAGAAGCTGCTGTGCTGCATCTGTTGAGCACTTAGTCATGTGCTTTGTGCTCTGTGCAAAGGTTCATTACTGCCCTGCCTCTAGCTAAGTTATGTGCATCACAACTGTACTGGTTTGAATGAAGAATCCAGGCTGACCAAGTAGAAAAGCCTTCAGCTGAACCTGAACCATAACCTTATGAATTTACGTGTGTGGCACAACTCTGTCCAGGAGTGAAAGGGCACAGCAGAAGAGACATTTTGATCAGTTCTTTGTCACTTACACGCAGCCATATCCGGGGATACTGTGAAAACAAGAGAAATACAAGCTCAGTTTTGTACAGAACAAAATAGCATCCATGTGAAGCAGTATAAATAACTCTGCCTGATGTGGACTCTTGACCAGAAAGTTCTGCCCCATCCAGATCCCACACTATGTCTCCTCCTCCCTCTGTGCCAGCTTACATTGCAGTCTTTCTCCCAAGGACCAGTGGATAAGTGATTGCCTCCAAAGATAATTTGTTCTTATGGTTTAACAGGCATGAAGGGACATGTCTCTTTCATGACCATCTCAATGTGCCTCATGCTGAAGCTCCTACTTCTAGAAAAGCCCAAGGTGATACTTGCCTCATTTTTGATGACCTTAAGGTCCTCATCAAGCTTCACAATCCGAAATTTCACTGGAGATATAAAGAAAAGCACAGTAAAGCATTCTGGCTGCAACATGTCCTTGCACAAATCTTCTCCTTTTCTGTGCTCCAGTATTCATGTCTCTGTTTACCTCAGAGGTATTCAGATCTTTTCCCAAACAGCCCTCCCCAGCATCTCCCACCCCAGAGGACTTGGTCTGAAAGGTTTATATGCAGCTGTAGGCTGTATAAACTCATTGCCTTTACCTGGAAAGATGATAGCATTGAGTTAAGCAGTGGGGTTGTCTGCAGTGGGGTCTGTCTGCAGTCTGTTGATATTGTGAAGATTGTGGAGTAACTTAGTATTTATACATCTTGGAACTGTTGCTCTAGGCTTTACTCAAATAATAACAACAGTCTTCAAAAAACAAGAGGTTGCTCAGTGTCCTGGAGGGTCCTGGCTTTCCTTTTATGTCTCACTAGAAATCTTTCACCAAAACAGCACCCAACAACACCTAGGAGCAGCAGGCTGGGAATTTGGTGTAGCATAGCTCGGAGGGGAACATCCTGACTTACTGGAAACATAGTAGAGATCTGCATTCTTCCATCTCCAACAAACGTTGCTTGCTGCACTTGGTGAAATCTTCCCTCCAGGTATAACTGCTACCTTGGCCCTTCTCTCCCCATTTCTATATGCTGCCTACTTTTCCTTGCATGCTGTCTTCTTGCCTTACCTGTTTCTCCAGGTTTGTAAAAGGCTTTGTCTGTCTCTATCAGAATTACTTTCTTCTGGGGCTTGAGCAGAACTTTCTTGTGACCCTCAAGGAGCACATTGTCCCTGCTGTGGATCAGGACATGCAGAAAAACCACCTCCTCTGGCTGTTGGGTTAAAAAAAACAGCAAAAAACCCCAACCATCTGAGACTACAAATAGCTTGAAGGAGAAACAGAGGCACCTGTCCTACCAAAATCTCCAACTTCCCCTTCGTCCCTTCCCCTCCGATTTAGCGCTCTCCTTTCCCTGGTCATAGTCTTCTCTGTGCTCCCCAGCTTCCTCATTTCCTTTTCTTTGCCTTTCTTCTTGTCATGTTTTCCTCTTTTCATATTTTATTTTCCTTTTTATTATCTTTCCCACCCTGAAGCAACAACATTAACATGGCTCAGGCACAGGAGAGGCTGAAGCCCTCTAGTTTGTAAGAGGAGAGGCAGCCAAGAAAGGTATCTTACATGTGATTCAGGATCATCTCTTTTCCTGGGAGTGAACATGAACTCTGGCACCTAGATTGATTGACACAAGGAAATGGAAAAGAAATTAATCAGAGATTTTGCATCATATCCCAGATATGAGACATCATCTCACTGTTAAAAAATCCCTAAATTTAAGAGTCCGAATTCTACTGTATGACTCTGTAACCAATTTTCATTATAGGGAGAAGAAGCACTCACTGCCTGTCTCTTGTTCTTTTTCATGAACCTAAGAGTGAACCAACTGACATGTCATTCTCACATAAATGTGAGAGTTTTATGGAACCAAGTAAAACCATGGGGAAGTCAGATCTGAAGTAATGGGAGATGAGCTACTTATCCGGCAAACATAGAAAGACTGAGCTCACCAGGAGAAAGGGGTCTTGGGGTTTGGTTTTTTCCTAATGGCAGACTTCCTTGGCTTTCCAGATCCAGGACTCACTCTCTTCTAAGGGCTGGCACCAAACATTTAGTTAATTATTGTCATGATGATGCAAAACCCAAAAGTGACTACAGCCCCTCCTTGAGTTCTGCTGAATCTGCAGAACAATTAGGGCACTTTGTACACTGAAGAAGACAGGGGCAGTTTTTAGAGCCTCAGCACCAGACACGTCTCCATCGCTCTCCCCAAAATGTGAATGAAGTTTCCATAGTCACTGTGTCTAGTTAAACTAACTAGAGCAGCACTGTTGCACTGACAGAAACTCAAGCACTCGAGAAATATACAGACTGCCTAAGTGAAATTCAGTTTCTTGTGGGTTCTGCACCATTACATCTGAATTAAAGCAAGCGCAATGTCTATGCAGACTGCAACTATGTCTGGCAACGCAGATTCAGTTTTAGAGCAGAATGGTCCTCTTGGAGCTGGAGGGGCAGTCTCCTAAGGAAATGATGGTGAAAAGAATATATTCCCAATGCATTTACTTTTTCTGTGATATACAAGCATTTTTAGGGACAAAACACTGAATAATCTGAAAGTAAATGTTTACCATCAGGCTTTAAGTAGGACGAAATGAGCTGATACAGATCAAAAGGACAGATTTTTTTTTTCCACACAGGGAAGATTCCCTACTTTTCTAGACTCCAGGATACTCCTGTGTTTTGCCCAGCACTGCTATGGAAATATACTTAACCTGCTTGCAACCTATAGCATGTAAAAAGACAGTGCACCCAGAGAACTGCTGTGCTCTTGTCTGAAGTAAAGGTGAAAGCATCTACTGTCAAATCAGTAGCCACATCTTCACTCACCTGGAAGGTGATGCACTGAAAAGTGCCTGGCTTCTCCACATCCTGTTCCACCAATGTGAGATTATGAGTTGTTGTCTGCAAGGTGACAGCCAGGTGGATGGCCTCAGTTAGGGAGCTAAAGTGAATGTAGAATTTCTCCTCTTGGGAATGGTGAATGACAGCAGGGAACACCACCATATAGTGACTAGGAGAGAGAAGTACATGTTCAAAAACAATTCAGTGTCTGAGATGGACAGGCCAGGATCCATATCTGCTGCTTTCCTCAAGAGGTAGACCAAGGGTGAGAAATGTCTGACGACTGCAGTGAAGAAAGTTGAGCACAGCTCCTGTTCCAAACCAGAAAGGAGGAATACTCCCAGTCTGGAACTGAAGAGCTCCTGATATCTCTGTGTCATCAGCTTGCCAACAGCCAGGACACAGCTGCCCAGTGTACGATACTCCAATTGCAAGTACACAGAGCAAGATTGTGTGAGGAATTAAGAAGAAGACTCGGTGATTGAGGCATAAGGCTTCAGTCCACACACCAAATTTCACCCCCACCAGCACCGGATGAACAGAGGCAAACCCTGTGTCTTCTATAGCTTTGTGGTGTGTGCAGTGCAGTGCCTGCATAAACAAACACCAGAGGCTGCACCTGCACTGGTGCTTAATGCCCAGCTCTCCAACAGAACTCTGCAGGAGCTGCTTCTGCTCAGCCTCCCTGAGAGCAAGGTCCTCACCATTCAGCTCTACACTGCTAAATAGTGCAGCACCTCAGCTCCACCCTTCAATGACAATCCCTTCCACCAAGCCCCCCAAAATCAAAAGGAGATAGTCTCACGGTTCCAGGCTTGCTGCAGCTGCAACTGGGAATAGGGTCAGGGCTAAGAGGAGCAGTGGTGCTCTCATTGCTTGGGCTGGGACAGACAGCTGACAAGATCCACACTGGAGGAGAGAACTGCCTGTACTGATGAGTTGTAGCAATCCTAAATACCCTCTTTAGGTGCTCAAAAGTTCAAAGAGTAGGGGAGTTAATATATGGAGATAATATCTCTTCCAGGCTGATGACATTAGCTAATATTTACTTGCTCCCACCATCAGCAAAATAAAGGTCACGTGGCACAGTCCTCCACTCACATGTACATTCAGATGGTATTCCAGGCCATGGGTGCCAGGACACTGAGAGGGGTATGTGGAATGGGTGACCTCTAACCTAGGCTGAAGGGGACTTAGGAGAAAAACTCCTCTCATGTGTGGCTGGTCTGGATCCTGGCTGCAGCATCTGATGAGAACCAAATCTGCACACCAGCTACTGCCCTCAGCTTGTAGAAAGCATCCTTGCTACTCTCTGTGCATCATTAGTGATCTTCCCCTCATCCAGTAGTTATTCAGAACTTGGAGTAAAACCCTTTCAAATCATCTCCATTTCATCCATCACTACCTCTGTCCACCCATCCATCCCAGCCATGTCTGATCCTCCTGTGTACAGAACCTTTTCCAGGGCAACTCCTGCCATCTGCTGCCAACTCCCCTCATATAGCTCCACTGTAAGGCCTTGCCAGGTAAAGCAAGACATTTTAAGTCCCCACATATTTTATCAAATCTCTACTTTATGTGTCGCCAAGCTGGATGTCTGATCTTCTGGCAGATTGCTCCAGCCATAAGGTAATTCTACACTGACACGACCACCCATCTACTCCAGACTCTTCTTAGGCACTGCAACTTGTGTTTCCTTTTTCTGAGTGATAGCAGTGAAATGTACAGGGCTTAGATTAATTTGTCCTCTAGTTACAACCTGATTTTAAGGTGGATGTCTGCTTTCTGCCCTGGCTCCAGTTATGTTTTTGCAGAGCATAACCAAGGGTACACAATATAAAGTGAATTTGCCATCCACTCATGCCTTGCTCCTGGTTGAAGCAATCGCCTGGGTTTACTTTGGCATAGTCCCCATATGCGTGCTCAGCATCCACTCTCTTAGTGCACAGTCCGATGTAACAGGGATTCACTAGCCTTTAACCTAGCATTGACATTGCAGATAAACTTCAGGTTTAAAGCACTGTATGTCACTGATCTGGGAGCAGATTTGATTCTCTGAAATTATCATGGGTTTGAGTCCAAGTCTAAAGTAGTGAGACAAAAAAACAGTCCAAATTCTGTCTGATTTAAGAAACACTCCATATGGCTCTCCATCTCTGAATGGTCATCAAATTGTCTGTCTCTGAAGTTGAATGGAAACAGACAACAAAAAGATAATAATACGCTAAAATTCTTCCCTTCCTATAGGGAGGTATGGGAGCACTAGCAGAGCTGTGTGTGAAGCCCTGGGCTGGTCTGGCTGGAGACTGCAGGCCAGGAGTGAAATTTCAATAAGCAGCAAATAATATATCTATGTAAAAAACGTTCTACAGAAGAAGAACAATGAAGCAATATCCATTGCCATCATAAAGGATTAATTTGTCCCAGGGTGTTTCCAATGAAGTCCCAGTAAAGACACTTTTTTAAAAAAAATTGGGCCCCTGTACCAAATATCATAACGAAGTACTCCTGCTGCCAACAGCTGTGCTGCATAAGACAGACATCTCCCAGGGAAACATCAGCAAGCCTTTCAATCTCGAAGCAAATGCCTTTGCTTTGTAGGCAATAAACATTGTCTCCACCCCTTTCACCCGCCCACGTCCCAGCCCTAGCCACGCGCAGCGTGACTTCCACCTTCTTGGTCTTGAAGCCAAGAGAGAAACGAGTGCCCTGTTAGGGCAGGAGCTGCATACTCCTTCAGCTCTGGATGAGGGGGAGAAGGAAGAAGGAAGACAACAGAAGCAGGGGTGAAGGGGGTACAGAGAGACTAAGCTTTCCGTGGAGGAATTTGACCTGCAATCAACTATGTGGAGCATCGCTTTCCTGTGGGGCAGCATCCTTCTCCTGCCTAGAGCAGCTGGAATGCCTGCAATGCTGTAAGAACCTCAGCACCTTCTCGTAGCACTCTGGTCTGAGGGAGATTCTGGGGGGGGTGGCAGCATGACAGAAACAGACAAAAGTCTTATGCTGAGGACTGTTTTTCCAGAGAGAAATAATTTCTCATGTTCTCAACATTTTGCTTGGTTTTCATGTGCTGTTTCCCACACACTCCCTCTGCGACTTGTTTCTTCCTTTAGTACCTTTGATGTAGACCATATATTTCATCTAGAACTCTGGCAGAGCAGCTCTGCCAGCTTTGTGCATATGTTTTATTCTGACCTGCTGATATCTTCTGTCTCTTATTGTTTTCCAGAATATAGTTTTCTTTTGGGCTAGGCTTTTCTCCCCAGAGTCATAGGTTGGCATTATTAACTTCAGACAGCAAAGCTGAGTGCTTTTACAAACTGTGCAAACATGTAACCAAGGTGTCTGAAAGGGATGCTCTTTGTAAAGCAGTGTATTCGTGGCTGAGCATCTACTCCCACCATGCCTTTTCTCAGACCTCTATCAAGGACAATTCCCAGCACTGCTTCTCCTCATATGCTTGCTCAGGAGTACAACTCCTGTTCCAGCAGGCACTGCTGTGATACCCTGGCTTGTGAACTTACTCTTGCTTTTTGAAGGCCTTTGCTTTTGCATCCATGGCACAAGTGCAAACAGAAGCATGACTGTGCTGAAACAGTGAAAAATGCCACTGGGTTGTTGTTGCCTTCCCTCCTGTCATATGTGGTGGTGTGCACAAGTCTAGTTTTAAAATTTAAATTTCTCCAGCAGAAGTACAGCATCTTCCTCTAGGACATGTTCTGTAGGCTGACACAGTTCCCACACAAATGGTGTTCTGCTACCTGTCTGTCACTGTTACCTTCAGCATGATGCCTTGCTTTATGAAAATACCCCTTGTTTCAACAGGTTGAAGATTTGTAGATTCATGAGAAAGCAATCCAGCCTGGATCTTGGGATCCTTGAATGACAGCCTCAGAGATGCTGTCTTGTATTCTGATAGCTCAGAAGGCAAGGGCAAGGAATGAAATGTCAAAGGGGTATTAAAAATATTCCAGAGTCATTAGGAGCAAGGGAGGTATGGGAGGTTCAAGCAATGAGTTTTTAGTGCTCTTCCCATCCCTTGGTCCAAGTGGCAGGGGGAGGTGCTATGAGCCAGCTTAAGTAGGAAAATCAAAATGTTGTTGCCTTCTGTTAGCAGATCCCCTAATATTGGCAGCAGATAAGCTGCTCAAGGCAGCTTGGCAGCACCCAGGTGTGAAAGCACTCAAGGCTCCTGGCCAGCAGGACTTTGACTCCCTCTTGCCAGGGTGCTGAACTTCAGCTAAGACCTGCCAGCAGGTCACTCCCCTGCCTCCTGGAGTTCTGATCCGTCCAGGCCCTGCCCTCCTGCTGCTGCAAAACATGCTGCTGGCTGAACCTGTTCAGAGGCGGTAAGGGGGAGGAGTCAGTGATAAGAGTTTTGAAATCGGCTTGCATGTTGGCTTTTTGTTTGTCCTAGTTGCTGCAGTGCAGTAAAAGATGAAAACAAGCAAACCGTGTGAACAGTTTCTTGGCATTATCATGGGCACAGCAATGAGAGTAGCCTGGCATAAGGGAGCAAGAAAGACAGGAGTGTCAGGAGCTGTAGTGAAGGTGCTTATGAGACTGTCTGGGACATGAAGCTGAGACGCTGGCTCCCATACACATGACATTGTTTCTGGGCCCAAGAGTAGCTGATAGGACTGAAAGCAGATAACCAGCCAAGCAAACTGATGGTGATAAGTAGTGTGGTTCAGTGGACTAGCTGAAGTCTCAGAAAACCTGCAATGTAGTCGAGCTCTGCTGCTGATCCCTTGGGTGATGTGGGGTGGTCCCTTCACCTTATTTTCACTTTCAGTTTGGGAAACAATGACTTCAGTGACTTTATCTTTCTATATGTGCATGCAGCATATAGTGCATGCTCAGTGTTAATGTCTGTGGTACCTATAGATGAGAATGGTGTGATTGTGTCCCACTGGTGTCATGGCAATGGAATGAAGAGATCAGAAGTCTTACTAGGAAGTACCTATATCCCACAGTCAAAACCTGTCCTCTTAGAAAATCAGTTTCACTTTTTTTCCCCCCTATTTTAACAGAAACTATGCCGTGGCAATACCATCTCAGCTCTACTACCCCTTCTCAGAGACAATGTGTCTCCAACTCAGCAGAAAGCAAGCAGTCCCAATCCATGTGTCAGTAACCTTGCAAAGCAGAGCTGGGAATGAAACTCTGATCTCTCAGTCCGTCTCTCAGCTCACCTTCTTTCATTGCACAAGCTTCCAGGTAAGGAAGATATTTTCAGAGGTTGTCAGTAGGGTGGATATCATGTGAGTTCTGCATTTTCAGGGCAGGAAGGCAAAGAGTTGTGTCTTCCCATGAGGACATCTTAATTGGCCAGTGAATCTTCTGCGTAAGCCTGTAGAGGTCTGTCAGTGTTCTTCCTGCTGTGTAGGCCTACTAATATTTTACTCTGTGAGAAAACCTTTTTAAATGTTCTGTGAGGTCTTTCAGGGCAAGAAGAACTGGAGCAATACAAAAGTAGTATCATAATCGTTATTCCAAAAACCTCAGGATCAATGAATGGGATCCACCTTGAATGATGGTTACAACTCTATCTGCAGGTCCCTCCTCCTGTTGGAAACCCTTATGAAGTGGCTTTTATTGTTATCACAGTCCTGGAAGGCAACTCAGAGTTTCAGAAGAAACAGAAAGTCCTAATCAAGCACACAGACAAGAAGACTTTTATCCAGACTGACAAACCTGTGTACAAACCTGGACAGATTGGTATGGACAGAATGCCATGACTTGTGAGCACCCTCTAGTGCTTGGTCAAGGGAGGTGGGTTACAGACTTACCCTTCTAGGCTTTGAGGGATTTGGAAATAGCTCTCTCCTATGTCAGCATGGCACATGTTTTCTCCAGTACTAGCCATGCTCTGACAGCATGCCAGCATGAACAGGGCTTATGTGTTTTGGTTGATGTGTGAGAAAAGATTCAGATGCCACTGTGTTATATTCATGATTGCTCCAGTCAAAGCCACAATAGTCTGTCAGGCCCCTAAATCCCTCTCCCACAGACTTCCTCAGATGAAAATCACAGTCCTGCAGACCCCACCACTGCCCTAGCACAGCTCAGATCACCACAGGGCTGTTTGCCCCATGCCTCCACCCTTTCCACTAGGATGACCTTCACTGCAGGCAAGACTGAGTGGCCCACAGCAGGTCCAATGTCCAGAAAAATGCTGTTCCTCACCAGGACAGCCAGCCTTCACAGAAAATCCCACACTGCCTCTACTAACACTTTTTTCTATCAAGCTGCCAGCTCATAGAAGGGCTTTGGGCATAGGTCCAGGAGTGGATGGCTCTAGCTGCTGCCCACATCCTCTCAGTGATGCGTATGGAACATCTTTCTCAGCCATCCATTCTTGTCATTTATTATTAAGATACTTGATTTCATTTCAGCCAATCCTGTTTTTCTTGCACTTTACAGTAAAGTTGCGGATTGTAACCTTGGATCAGAACTTTATTGCCAGCAATGAAATGGTAAGTCAAGAGGAAAGGTACTTTAATAAGTCTGAAAATGCTATGGGCTGACATCATGGCTTCTGGATGAGTGCTTGGCCCGGCATGGTGATCCATCTGTGGGCAGCTAGTCTCAGTGTTGCTTTTGGTGCTCACAACACAGGAGCTGCTCATGATGTTGAGTTATGGGCAGTCCCTTGGAATTTCTTAGGGAAGACTGATAGACGGCTGGGGAATAAAAAATACCAGGGAGGTGGATGGTAACTTACCTGAAGGCATCCAACCAGTAATTCTTATCTCCTCCCACAGCAGCGCCTGGTGGAACTGAAGGTAAAGCATCTACTTTATTGAAAGCGGTGATCTCTTCTCATCTTGGGGAAGACACAGGTTTGGAGATGATGATGGGGAATTATGGTCACAGAAAGTCACTTACCTCAGAATGAATGGGAACAGTACTTGTCTTCTTGTCCTTCCTTCCTTCCTTCGGTGTCCACAAAAGTTTGGCAGTGAGGTATCATGATACCAATCACATAGGGGTCCATGCAGTAAATGATAGGTGCCAGTGAAAACCATTCCAGCAAACTTTTCTAGAGTGGTTACAGGACTTTTGGTCCCTCTAGCCTATGAACTGAAGATTTGTGAAAATTCTGAAATTTATTTAACATGCAGGAAACAAAAGTTTGACCAGTTAGTATTGTGACTACCTGAGCTGAAGAAAGATACCTGAAAGTGGTGTGGTGTTTGTAATACCCATGCAGAGATGTCACAGTTCCAACTAGCAATTGGCAGGAGCTAATGTACATTTGCATGCCACACCCTGCAAGCAATCAATACATAAACACATGGTTTCTGAGAAATCTAATCAATACTTTATGCCAGTTTATACAAACATGGCACTCTGAGCCAGCTTCTCCTTTTCAAACAACTGTTGCCACTTGTTCCATACGAAACACCGATCAACGAATTACTAAGTCCTTCCAGGCTGGGCAGTGTGACTGTAGCCAAAGTTCTGTATCCTGCCCTCCCAAGAACCAACACTGGGAGGATGCTGTCCTTCATGACTGCGCCTCAGTGGTCCCCTGCATGAAGTCCTGGACTCATAGCCTCAGCCTTTCCAGGGGATTCAAGACATCAAATTCCCCTGAAATCACTCATGCCTTAAGGCAACATGTGTCTCCACAGTGACCTGGAGGCTCTGCCAGCTCAGATCACCAGAGAGGTCTCTAAGAAGGACCACCTCTTAGTGAGACAGGTAGGCAGTAAACCACAGTTGTGCAGCAGTCAGTGAGATGGCAGTGCCACCAGAGAACAATAATATGATAGATTGATTTTGTCAATGAGACAGAGAGAAAAGTCCTTTCCTTTTCAAGCTCAAACTTACCCAAGCACTGTAGCTGTGTTCACAGACCTGGGCTCTCAGGTCAAGAGAATGTGCAGTCAGACTATGCTGTGGTAGCTTGGACATCCTGTAAAAGACTCTCTTTTTCTACTGGAGAGGAACTACTCTCTTCTACTGCCTATGCAGGACCCCAAAGGGAACCGAATTGCACAGTGGCTGACTGTTAAACCTGTGGGAGGTATTGTGGATCTGTCCTTCCCTCTGGCTGCAGAAGCACCGGTTGGAGAGTACACCATCAAAATGCCTGACCGCACACACACCTTCAGGGTAGAGGAGTATGGTAAGAGTCTCAGGAAGCTGATGGCATTAGAGAAGGTTGTATTGCCCCCAGCCCCCTTCTCTCACTCAGAGGTGAATTGGCCATGCAGCTGTGAGCAGCTGCACAAGTTATGCTATCACCTGAGATGTCCAACATCCTGCCAATAGGTGTAATCACTGACTTTCACTCAGGTCCACTGGCTTTCCCCTCGCTGATGTCCTGAGAATGGACTGAGGCAGTATCCCATAGCTTTGCTTTGGGGAGGAGAGTAAGGCTCTCTACTCCTATCACATTTTCCTGGCTGGGCTGCTGGTACATTCCTACCAGGCCCTGTGCAGGCAGTCAGGGTATGCAAAGAGAGATTTCTGTAAACAATCACTTAGGAAGGATTGGAACAAATGATCTTTCTCTATTCTCACTGAAATACATTTCTCTTGCTTTCACACAGTGCTGCCCAAGTTCAGCGTCTCCATCCAGATGCCTCAGGTGGTCACCATCTTGGAGGAAAACTTCCCTCTCCAAGTCTGTGGCATGTGAGCTGACATATCATGGCAGAAGGTGCATTCTTACTAGTTTGGAAACTGCACAGCCATCAATAACTGAGCTCAAAATGGTCTCTGACAACCCTACCCCCACCCAAAATCTGGTTCCCTGGCATCCTTTGCTAAATAATTCTCATGGACTCTCACCTTTCTTCATATTCTCTCTCCCTACTTCTTTCTCTGTGAATATGAAAGGTGGCAGTGGATTCCCTCAGCAGAGCATGTGCACTACAATACAGTATCTCTGCTGCATTTATTAGTGACAGTGTGGAAGGAATAATGGCTCAACTTGTGGCAGCACAAGGTCCCCTAGCCCTGCCTGGTGGGACTGGTGTTGGCTTGGAGAGAACCTCTCAGCCTGATGAAGTCACTTTTACTTGTTGGCCTCTGCTGAGCTCATGAACCATAAAGATACTGCAGGTGTCTGGGTTGTATAGCTGCAAACCACAGGCTAAAGTTGATATTATTTGCTCTTGAGACAGTGTTTCTGTATGTGAGTGTAAGTCCTCTATGCTCTGTTTGCCAGGTACACATATGGGAAACCAGTCCATGGTAGCGTGAAGGCTGTGGTGTGTCGTAAACATATCCACTATAATCGGAAGTCTTCCAAAGCCAAGCGCAGCATTTGTAAGGAATACACTGGTGAGGTGAGCACATGGGACATCCACTCCTCTTGCAAAAGAGAGGAACCAGGGCAAGGAATACTAAAGGAAGGAGTGGGATAGATACCAGCTATTGAAGCAGCATGCCCTTTGCTCAGGGATGAATGACTGATACATCCTTAACTCCACAGTGTAGCAATCTTAGCCCCTCTCAGTGATTTCTCTAACTGCACTTAGATACACTCAAAGGAAGAAGCAGCTGCAGGCCAGCTAACTTGCAGATTTGTCTACAAAACAGGTATTGAAACAGGGCAATAAAAAATGCAAACACTGTTCACATCAATTCACTTCCACTGGATGCATTTTAGCACCACTTTTTAATCTAGTGTTAACACCTATGTGCTGTATCCCAGAAACAAGTTTTTTGGAGAGTCAGAAATTACCTCTTGCATCTAAGCAAGCAATTGCACTTCATCACAGATTTTATGCATTCATGTCTAGGGTTGAATGGAAGTATCTATATTTGTTGAAGTATTTATAAGTAACCAAGCACATATCTTAAAGATAAATCCTGCACTGACTGAAGAAATTGTGTTGTCAGGGAGAAATGACAACTCATGTTTGCTACTGGCGCATGGCAGAGTATGTAAGGATGACATACATGTGGAACAGCATCTCCTATTAGTGATTGTCTTACAGAAAACAAGTATGTTTCATGCCAGTATAGGGGTTGTTCCTTTAATTCAAGTGTCTTAGTCATATAATTTTAGATTTCTAGCCCTTGGGTTTGATCTGTGCTGCAGAAGGGATTAGTGCATTCATGATTGATTAACAAATACAATTTCATATTCCCAGACAAACAAGGATGGCTGCTTTGCCACTGAGGTGAATATTAAGATTTACCACCGGAAGCATGGTGACAATTATGATTTCAACCTGGAAGCTGTGGCTTTTCTGAAAGAAAGTGGAACAGGTAGAAAAAAACTGATTCTACTCTTTGTGGAAAATCTATTACTTTCCAGTCATACAACATTCTTGTCTTTGGGTTTTTATCTGTAAGAACCATTATGGATTCTTTTGTCTTCCCATAAAACCACTAGAGCTTTCTGCACTGGCTTCCATGAGGTCAAATGTCCAGAGGGTTGGGAGTACCATGACAACCTGAGTGTTTTTGTGTATCATATCACCCAGGTCTGACTCAGGATATGTGAGTTCTCCCAGTTGCAGGATGGGCTTTACCAGTATGCTTGCTCCTCCACAAGCTGCTGACAGTCCAGATCTGGCAGTCACCTTGGTTCAACAGACTTGGGCAAGAGCTGCTTTTTCTTGACTTCTTATCACATCAGAAATGAGCGCAGAGGTGGGCCAGGCCGGGTCCTTCTGTTCTTGGACCATACTTTAGGATAGTCCTTTGGAATGAGGAGTTATTCAGAGCAACCAGGGATAGCCAAGGCCCTGACTGTGTACTGTTATTAGCTCCTCATTAGATTTATCTCCACATCCCAGATAAGGAGATAAGGTTTCCTGTAAAGTTCCCTCTCTCACAAAATTTTACTAAGCCTTCCTTATAAGAAAATGCTTTGCAGCCCCATGCAGAAAGCAGTGACACATTCACTTAACAAACAGCTGCAGTGGTTTCAAATGGGCACCACATGGCAAGACAGCAGACTGCAAACTTACGTGGTGAAGGGAAGGAAAAATATTGCCTTCTAGTGACTCTGCTGTGAGAAGAGAAGGAGAATGGAAGATGACAATTATGAGTGGGACCATCTTAAATAAAGTGGAAAGGGGCATTTGAAAAGTCTCTGGCAGAGACCTTCTGGTAGACTGCTGTCATTCTAGCAGGTCAGAATGTAGGAGGCACTGTTGCTCTGTGTGTGTATGTGTGTGTGTGTGTGTGTGTGTGTGTGTGTATGCATGCACGCACACGTGTTAAATGACTCCTGAAGTTACATGGAGGAAGTACAATCCCCTGTGACTGATAGTCTGTCCCTTACCTCAGTTCATCCAATCTTGATGCCTTTGCTTGGACACATGATATTCACCTGCATGTACCTCCGGTCTTTCCCAGGGGTGGAGTTCAACACCACTGAATACTGCAAGGTCACTTTTTATATTGGAACTCTCCAGTTCTGGGGGACAAGCTACTATTATCAGCAAGGAGCTCCCTACTATGGAAATGTAAGTGAAAAGGGAAGAAACATGGAAAGCCCAGCAGCTGGGCCTAAGTAGATTGTGGGCATAGAAGTACTGAGGGGTTTCCTTGTTCTGAGCTGCCCAAAGCTGATAGTGCAATCCTCTATCCCAGTGTCTCCTTTAACATATCTACCAGAGGTTACGCAAAGGTATGACCACGGGATATGTGGCTTTGCCAGATGAGATAGCTGCTGCATAAATGGGGAGGAGTCAGAGAAGTTAAATTTCACACTGATAGTTCCTTTGCAGAGGGAGGAACCAGTAATTTTACTGGGGAGTGGATTTTCAATCCTGAGGTCTCCAATTCTCTGACTGTTCTCTGCATCATTACAGCTGGAACTCAAAACTATCAATGGGACACACCTGAAGAACAAGAAGGTGATTCTTAGTGTATCCTATGGTAGCAGGAAGCAGACCAAGACCTACTTCACAGATGACAATGGGGTGGCCGCTTTCATCTTAGAGACGTCAGCCTGGGACAACAGCAGTAGAGTTCTGCTTCAGGTTAGGCCCAGTAATTACACTGGACTCGGCTCGCACTGAACAATGCATCCTTCAGACCTACAGTCTGTCATTGTCTTGATATAGCCAGGGAGACGAAGATCTAGGGCAAGAGGAATTGTTCATAGCAGAGCCAGTGTTCTGGCCCCTAGTGCAATACACCATCCCTGAGCAGTCAGGAGACAGGATGAGAGATGGGGCAATGGACAAAAACTCCATGAAATTGTGACTGAGGTCTACCTATATAGCATCTCTGTCTGAGATGGAAAGGATTTTTTGGGACTGGGCAGGGACAAAAAGCAAAGAAAGAACTCCCACCTGGTGTGGAACAGGAAGATAGGAAAGGAACTAGGGAAGAACAATCTGAAAATACATGTGGAGAAGAAAATGTACATGATCAGTATTGTTTCCTGCTAGCATAAAAGTTAGGAGAAACATGGAGTATAAGAGGTGGAAAACTTAGGAGAGAAAGAAGGAAGGCTAGTTAGGAAGCAGTTGCTGCAAACCAATCTGGAGTTAAGCAAGTAACCAGAAAGTAAGGAGTTAAATAGGGATGCCACCAGCAGGGAATTGTCAAAGATAAATTTGCAGCTGTTTTCCCATGAACAAGGAAATCTCTCTTGTCTGGTTGTCGGGCTAGGCTTCTAATGCAGGTCCTGTCCATCTTCAAGGTCAAAGCACTTCAAGGCAAGCCCTGTCTCTGATATTATCAGAGATATCTTAGATGGTGGATCTTGATGCTGTAAGTCCACAAGATGTTAATATTACAGTGTCAGTACAGATAGATTCTAAGTCAAAGATGAGCAAGGCTATTGATATTCAGTTGTCCCCTGCCACCTCTACCTTACGGATTAGAGAAAATGCTGAGGGAAATAAAAGTGTTTGAGTGGAACAGCACTGAACGGTGAAATACATTATCAGGGCAGATCCATGCTGATAATTTACCCACAAGTACCAGACAGAAGCAAAGGGTTTAGTGGTTTGATACAGGGACTAAGAAGCCACTATACACAGTCTAACAATCTGACTTGCTCCCAGGGTACCAGCAACACTGCAGAAGTTCATGCTCCAGCCAAACCCCTAGTGTATACAGCTCCCTGCCTCATGTTTAGCTGCTAGTTATTTTAGGGTGTGGTTGGAACAGACAATGTCAAGTTCCACAGATAGAGGCTGATGGAACTTTGCTTTAGTGGAAATAGATACCTTACCCTTGGAGAGTTCAGAGCCCACTGTCCAGTCAGTCTTGATTTTAGCATGGGGAGACCTGCAAGAAATCTTCAGACACTTTTTCTGTTCTACAGGCAAAGGCTCAGCCAGAGGACTTAAGCAGTCGAAATGTGAAGGTGTCTTATGGCACTGCATCACTCACGCTGAGAGCCTTCTACTCTTCCAGCCGCAGCTCTGTGAGGATCCAGCCAGTGCAGGCAATGCCACCCTGCGGGGATGTGCAGCAGGTCACTGTGCACTATAGCATATTAGCCACAGAGCTGGGGGACAGGGCTACCACAGCAGACTTCTACCACCTGGTGAGTGCAGGGCAGCAGCAGCAAGGGTCTGTGTCAGCACAGGGCCCTTAGCTGGCCCAGAAACAAGGAGCAGAGGCACTCTCAGGCCTTTGTTCTGTTTATTACCCTTAGGTTTTGGCCAGAGGATCCCTTGTGTATCATGGACAAACAACAGTACTTCTTGATCCACCATTAGGTAAGAGCGTCTCAAATACCAGAAGCAGATTAAGGACTCAACAGGAAAGTCCTTCCAGCCTAAATGGAGAAGGAAAGAAAAGATGTCTGAGACCAGCAGAGAACCACAGAGCTAGAACAAAAAAAAATCAAGAGGAAATGGCAAATATGCTATTCCTTTTCTGTCCTTTAATTTCCCTCTTTTTTTTTTTCCTTGAGCAAATGATGAAATTGTCAGAGTTCATTTGCCAAGAAGGAAATTATCAGAGACCTCCGAGATAACTTATGGAATCTCTTTTCTGGATTCAAGGGGAAAGCCATTTCTCTTCCAAGTGCTCATTCTTGCCAAGATCTCTTGTGATGTAAGGCCACTGCTACGAAATGGCACTAACCTACATCCTGGTCTTCCACCAGAAGCAAAGCGGAATAGTTTTTATCAAAGTAACTTTACAGAAGTGTTACAGAGGATGAGCATGTTGCCAGTGTAATCCTTGGTCACAGATGTCCTTGATTCTCCCTATACTTTTTTTCCTTCTTCCTTCAGGTCAGTATAGTGGGGCTTTCATTGTCACTCTGCCCATTGACCTGATTTCACCCATGGCTACCCTCTTTGTTTACATTGGCTTCCCTGAGGGACAAGTGGCAGCTGATACCTTCCGTCTGAAAGTCTCCAAGTGTTTCAGGAACCATGTAAGTAGTGTATGAAACATAAAGGGCCAGGTAGGCTGGACAGTAGAAAATTAACTGCAAATTGGCAATAGATGCCCAGTAGAATCCAGTCGTCAGTCTCCCCTTTTCTTCACTTGTCAGTATTTTCAGTCCCTCTTTCTTCTCCTGTTTCAGGTGAAGCTTGGCTTCTCAGACACAGTGGCTCTCCCAGGATCAGCTGTCCATCTCCATTTGCAGGCTGCACCAGGCTCCTTATGTAGCATCCGTGCTGTTGACCAAGGCATCCTTCTCCTGAGGCCAGAGGCTGAACTATCCAGGGATAGTGTGAGTCATTTTAGTGCTGAGCCTTGCTAATATTGGAGATACATCTTTTGAGTATCTTGTTGCGGGAACTGCTTAACAAGGCACAGTGGACATACCAGCAAGTACTTGCATGGGGACAGGGCATGGCTTAATGAGGAAAAATTAAGGCAAACATCAAACACCAGTCAAAATTTCCAGTCTCGACAGAATCTAATAGAATAACCCACTGTCATTCCCAAGTACAGCCCAAAGTCACATCCTTGTTAAATTTACAGTGCTTTGCCACAGTGGCAACCAGAAGGCAAGAGACTTCCATCTCCTAAACCAATTCATGACAGTGCTCTGAAAAAACAGAATTATGTGATAGACTCCATGTCTTTGTTTGATCTTACATGAACCAGACAGTTCTTCCATTCACAGACTGGACTGTAAGTGGTGCTCTGGCAGTGGAAGGTTCCCATTTCTCCTATAGACCTGGCACTAAGGACACTGGATCTGCCTCTTGACACTGTCTTGGTGAATCCAGGAGACATTAGTCAGACAAGAAACTGTCTAATGACTCATACAAGGAAGGTGTCCTCACTGTATGCATTGAGTTCACAGGTTCAACCTGTGAGCAAGAAGTGGCCACAGCTATACAGCCATACCCCAGAGGGGTTCATGTAATCTCTGATGCTATATATCTAAAATTTGTGGAGGAAAAAATCATGAAAATTCAAAACCCCTTGTGGCTGTTTTTTTGTGCAGGCAAGATCCAAGCTCTGCCTCTGAGGTCACAGAAAATCTCTGGATAGAAATTAAAATCTTCCCACCTCTCATACTGACCTGTCCTGTTTTCACTTTCTGTCTACAGGTGTATAATATGTTTAGCTATTCTCAGGAGCACCCCAGCGTTCTCACAGACTTCTACAGTGACTACTGTACTATTCACAAGAGTCCAGGAATCATCAGTTCTTCTGAGACTACCCTTCCACCAGGGACAATATCACCATCCGTGTACAACTCCTATGCAGTGTCCCAGCCAGATGTTTATGAACTTCTGAAGGTAAATCTAATTTCCATAAAACCTGAAATATATGAGAGCTGAGCCCTTTTGTATCCCAGGTCAGCACTGGTTAGCTTCACAGATTGTCTTTCCTGTAAATGCCGGTGTCTTCAGGTTCTGAATTTGCCAAGCTTCTGAACTAAGAGATCTCTGACGCTCCATGCTCCCAGCTTGATAAATTCCCACTGATCAGGTAGATTCCTAGAACCCAGGTCCCCTTTAGTCCCAAGGTCAAGACCCTTAGACTTTCTAGGGGTTGGAAGGAGAGTGGAGTGTCAGCCTGTGTCAGAGATAATTGGAGATTGGAAAAGCAAAGCACCTAAGAGGAAAGTCGTACCAGGGAAAGGAGGAAAAGAATAGTAGAAAGAAATAGCAGGTGAAAGATGAGAACAAGACTGGATTAAGGTTGGCAGAAACTGTGTTGCCAAAATAATGACTTTGTGTACAGGCATGCTGTCGTGGTTTAACCCTAGCCACTGGCCAAGCCCCATGCAGCCACTCACTCCCCCATCAGTGGGACTGGGGAGAGAATCAGGAGGGTAAAAGCTAGAAAACTCATGGGTTGAGGTTAAGACAGTTTAATAGGGAAAGCAAAAGCCATGCACATAAGCAAAGTAAAACAAGGAATTAATTCGCCACTTCCCAAGGGCAGGCAGGTGTTTGGCCATCTCTAGGAGAGCAGGGCCCCATCACACATAACAGTTTCTTGGAAAGACAAACACCATCACTCTAAATGTCCCACCCTTCCTCCTTCCTCCCACATCTCTTCATTATTAACCCTGTGTTCAGCACAAATCCAAAACGTAGCCCCATACTAGTCACTGTGAAGAAAGTTAACTCTCCCCCAGCCAAAACCAGCACACATGCACATGTGAGTGGTCACCTCCACAATCCTTTGGCATGAGGGGCCAGGACTGGGCTTTGCAAGCAGGGCAGCTCTGCATTCTGTCCCTGTAAAAATTCACAGGTTGGGCTGAAGTGTGACAACACAGGGTGGCTGATATTCTGGGAGGTGGAGGCAGAGACAGACCCTCAGACACCTTCCCCTCCCAAAATCTACCGTCTTTTCTTGCCCTTCTGTCTTCCAGAATTCAGGTCTAACATTTTTAACCAGTCTTAAAATCAAGTCTCCAATTGAGTGCCGCACCCAGACCACTGTCTACTACGACTACATGTGTACATCTTGATTTTTCCTGTTTCTTTGGAAATCACGGGTAACATACAGGCTGCACATGGGCAGCTGAACATGCAGTGTGCTTAGGAACTGGGAATGGCTTCTGGAGATGAGTGGGTGGTTGCGCAGGAGATGGGCACCATAGGAAGAGAGGAAAGATCCTGGTGTGTGAGTCCAGTGCACTGGAGGGGTGGAGGGGTGGCTGCATAGGAAGAACCTGCTTGGAAGATTCTGATGTCAGGCAAGAAGATAATGTGGTCAAGGGGGAAAATAAGGCAGCTCTCTCAGGAAGGAAAATCTGTTTGTAAGACTAGGAAAGGACTTGCTGGAAATTAGAGAATGAGCCAAGATTGGCACTGGACAGTATTTCAGCTTTTCTGAAGGGGCTGAGAGCAAAAGTGTGAGAAGGTACAATTTCTCATGGGGGAGCACACACATACTGGAATCCACCTGGTCTCCTGGGTTGTTTCATGGAAGACAACAGTGAATTAGGTTGAGGACATCTTGTAGAGGACAAGGGAGATTGGAGTGGGAGTGGGAGGGATGGAGAACTGAGCTTTTCTCAGCTGATTTCTACCCTGATTTCAGTGTTGCTCTGCCTTTGAATGAATGCTTGTATTCCCAATAGCTTATGACGAGCGGGCAGAACTGGACAACTCGGACCCAGAAACAGATGCTGCTGTTGAACGTGCTGAGTCAGAGCACACTGAACTGGGTAGTGAGTCAGGGCCAGTACGTGCCTGGTTTCCAGAGACATTCATCTGGACTCTTGTTCCCATCAAGTGAGTAATTATGGACTGTGGCCCCACATGTATCCAGACCTTCTACCAGCCACAGTATAGAGGGAATGGGCAGGAGCAGATCCAGAGACTTATTGCTTTCTGTGCACAAAAAAAAAAAAAAATAAAAAAAAAAAAGGGGAGACGTGATAAAGAGGATAAGGACAATGTAGGTTTGGTTCAGTTCCTGTGCTCTTAGGAATTTAACATCACAGATTCCTATAGAATGAAAGAGGCCCCCAAAGGTCAGTAGCTCAGCATCCTACACAGGGCAGGTCCAGTTAGATCAAGCTGTTTTCTGTATTTCCAAGAATGAGATTCCACAAACTATCTGGGTGCCTTCTCCAATATTTGACTGTTCTCATGGGGTTTTTTTAAAATCTCAAGTCAGAATTTGTCATGCTCCAACTTATGTCTGTTACCTTTTATCCTATCAATAGGCACCTCAGAAAAGACAGGTTCCATTTCTCTACACCTGAGCTGAAAGATGTTCCTCTAACCTTTCCCTCCAAAGTATGAAAACTCCAGTTCCTTCAGCCATTCCTTGTACATCAAATGTCCCAGCCCTCTTAGTAGTCCTCTACTGGATGCATTCAATTATGTCAGTATCTTTTGTATAATGGAAGGCAAAAATGGGACACAGTGCACCAGATATGGTCCCATAATGGAAGAATACAGGGAAAAATAACTTTTCTCATTGGCTGCAGGCCTCTTAATACAGTCCAGAAGTAGATGGCTGTCATTGCTGTAAGGGCACATGAAATGTCTCATGGTCAACTTGGTATTCACCGCACCTGTTTTTCTGTACAATTGCTTACAAGCCAGACATTGCCTACCCTGTACTGTTTCATTGTAGTATTCCATCCCAGATACAGAATTTATCCATTTTCAAGCCCATTTTTCCAGCTTGTCAAGGTTCCTCTTAATAGCAGCTTTTCCTCCAGATATTCCTTCAGCATATCAGGAGCCACTCCCTAACAAGGTATAGTCTGTTAATAGATAGTAAGATTAGTCTGTCAATCTTGCTGAGAATATCCTCTCTCCTATTATCCAGGTCATTAATAAAGCTGTTAATGCCCCAAAATGTCAGTCCCTGAGGGATACCATGAGTAAACAGCCACCGGTTGGACTTTGTATCATGAATAATCATCCTTTGTCCCCAGTGGTCCAGTGAATTTTCTGATTACCATATCGTCCACTTGTCCAGTTCACACTAATGTGCCTAAAAGAATATTACAGAACACTGTGTCCAAGGCCTTGAGAAAGTCAAGTTAAGCAGCATTCACTGTTCTCCCCATATTTACACATCTCCTCTGTCTTAATTCTCCCACATGTCCATGCACTCCATCTGTGAAAAATGGATCTCTGTCTCTCTACCTCGTTTCACTGGATTATGGTCTTTCAGGGCAGGGACCATCTTCTGGTTTTTTTATGTAGTTCTGTGAGTAACACTCATCATGACTGTTGAGCTGTGGTTGGGGGTTTTGGTGATGGTGTGGTGAAAGTGTCACATGTACTCCATGGCACAGGCCGAGTGTATAACTAGGACTCCTGGGAGTCCTATGTGCCCACACAAAACAAGAATTTGAAGTGCAAGACTTCCCAGAAGCGAATTTTGGGTTGCATTGTCCTCTCAGTCCTTCCTTGCCCACCTATTTACTATCCTTCTGTGAGGGACCTAAAAATGAACTGTTTTGTCTGTCCTGTTTCCTAGGAATCCCCACACCTTCACACACACTTCCATTTCATAGTCTGAATTCCTGCATTTGTTTTCCCAAAAGAAATCTTTACAGGGTGGGGACAACCCATTCCATTCTGTTTTCTCCACAGTGATTCAGGGGCTGCTGAGCTGAGTGTCACAGTGCCTGACACTATCACAGACTGGAGAGCCATGACCTTCTGCACGTCAGAGAGCCATGGGTTGGGCATCTCAGAGACCACAAGCCTGCGAAGCTTCAAGCCCTTCTTCGTGGAACCCATTTTGCCCCATTCTGTTTTCCGTGGAGAGTCATTTCCCCTGAAAGTCAAAGTCTTCAGCTACCTGAAGGAGTGCATGACGGTGAGTAGCTCCCTCCAGGGTGATTTTTGGGCAGGGAGATACATGGTAACTATTTCACTGATAGAGACCTGCTTAAGGGGCTGCCTCCTGTGTCATTGGACAAAAGACACCAAAGAAGCTGTTCATAAAGCTCCACATAGAGCCATTTCTGTCCAGTTTATCTCTTCCCATAAGCTGAACCCTACATGATTGTGATGTCCATGAGGCACTGCTGATGTCCCACAGATATTGTAACAGAGCCACCATCATACTCACCCTTGGCTCCTGGAATTGACTGTCATTTGGATCAAGGAGCTGGAACAACAAATGCAGCAGCAGCTCTGTAACCTGAACTCCCTTTTGTTTCACTTCCAGCTTCAACTTAGCCTAATGGACTCCAAGGATTTTGAATTTGTGCATGCAAATGTCCAGTTCACTACTTGTCTGTGTCCTGATTCAGCAAAAACATTTTTTTGGGATGTGAAGGCTACAAAATTAGGTAAGAGGACAAGGGAGGGGCAGGAATAGGAGGCACTGGCAGAACTGCTTGAGGAAACCAAAGCTGGGCTGGAAGGGAGATTGGCCTATTATGCTAAGCATGAGTTAGCAGCCTTAGGCTGAGCAAACTGAAATGTAGGCATGGATGTGTCAACTGGCCTCTTAATGGTTTTTTTCTTTAGGGAAGGTGAATTTCACTGTCACTGCTGAGGCAATAGACCAGGAAGATGTTTGCATTGAGAGTACAGCCGTTGTGCCGGAGTCTGGAGGGAAGGACACAGTGGTTAAACACATGCCGGTGAAGGTCAGAGTATGCTTCAGGGTTCTGGTGAGGTCAGAACTGGGTCAGGCTCAAAACACCCTGGTGGGTTGCTCTGGGAAGGAAGAGTCAGCTGGATGGGTAGGCACACTTCTCAGGGAGGCTGGTCAAGGAGTGATTCTAAGGGTAGGTTGAGTAGGAGCATGAGCTTCTCCACTCAGTGGGACAGAGATGTCAGAACTGTTTGCTAGCAGGTCAGTGGGGTCAAAAGTCATGTAACAGCTTACAAATCTTCTTCCCAGTAAAACTTCACAGTGGGCATGCATATCCTTGCTGTCTGTGTGAGGCCCTGCAGAGGCCCTGCCCATGAGGATGGAAAAGGTGCCTGCAGGAAGATGGGGTGCTGCGCAGCTGCTATCTCATTTTACTGCCCTCCATTGTAAGCTGACCAGCCTTTTCCCCACAGGCAGAGGGGCTGCTGGAGGAAAAGACTCACACCTCACTCCTGTGCTCTGAAGGTAGGTGCAGACACCCCAGAGACAGGGACTGTCTTACCACTGGGGCTGTGCACGTGCACAGACCAAGGAGATAAGACAGATGCAGTGCAGCATCTAAACAACTCTAGGACTATCTGGAGGTGTGTAGGAAGCAGAAAGCCAGGGATTTCAGAGATTTTATGGGTAGGCAAAGCCATTCAGCCATACCCAGTACTAAAAGCTTCTGGCAGCACCAAGCCATAGTCTAACCACATCACAGTCCTTCATCAGCAGGTGGTCTGATCTCCATGTCATCCTCTCTTTTGAGTGCTGATTTCACCACCTGATGAGTTGATCCCAGCCTTGTTTGCATCATCTCCTGGGGGATGCTTGTGACTGCCATCTCCCTCGTGCCTGTAGTTGCTCTGATGTTTTTGCCATTTGCAGGAGCTTCAGCTTCAGAGACAATCACTTTCGCTATGCCAGAGAACATGGTCCTTGGGTCGGAGAGAGCTCACATCTCTTTCCTAGGTGAGTTTTAGGGGGTCTTGGACAGTAATATTTTTCCCTGAAGGAGAGTTCTCTTATGGTGCCAGTGTATCTGCTTTAGAGGAGTAATAAGAGTGAATGTATACAACAAGGTGTGATGTCTTCCAGAAAAACATCCCATCTCTCTTATACAAGTGACTCTGGGCCAGATGGATATATACTTTCACCTAGTCAAGGGAAAGATAGACAAGTAATATATCACTATTCCTACAGTCTATAGACATTAACATCACCCTAGCTTGAGCAGAGGTGAACTGAGACCAGTCTTAGCAGGTGATCTGGAGAATTGGTAAGGCCAGAATTGTTTTACATGCAAGAATATGTATAGCTCCCAAAGCTGTGGTTCTGTCCTGCAGGTGACATTTTGGGGACAGCACTGGACAACATAGGTGAGCTCCTCCAGATGTCCAGTGGCTGTGGTGAGCAGAACATGGTTCATTTTGCCCCAAATGTCTTTATCACAAAATACCTTGAAGAAACAGGACAACTGACTCCAGAAATCAAACAGAAGGCAATTGGCTATCTGGAAAGAGGTGAGTGGATTTCTGCTCATGATGGACTATTAAGCTGGTGATGTCTGCTACTGCACTGGCTCAGGCTTGGTGCTGAACAGGACTTGTGCAGCATCCCTTGCCTGAGACCATGGTGATTTCAGCAGTGTAAATCAGGCAACTGTGTTTCAGCTGAACAAGGGGTACACAGCACCCCCTGCTAAATTTGTTAGAGATAATGCTCTCTATAATGATCAGCAGGGTTGGTGGGGCAGGTTGTCTCCTTGAGAACATGATGGACATAGGGCACCCTCACTACCCCCAGCCTCTTCTTGCAGGATATCAGCAGCAACTCCTGTATAAGCACACAGACGGTTCATACAGTGCCTTTGGGGAAGGAAGTGAGACAGGGAACACATGGTAAGCATAGATATCCAGACGTAACTGAGGAACAACAGCTTGACTTGGTCAGGCTCAAGGTGGCTTGGATTTTTTGTCTGGGGAAACTGAAGCAGTCTGAAGTTTTGAACAAAAATTGCTCCTGAGATTTTTGGAAGAGAGCTGTGCCAATGAGCTAACTTGAAGTACCCCTCTTGAATTGTTTGTGCTTGGGCACACCAAATGAGGCTGATCCTGAAAACTTGGCTGCAAAGACACCTTCTTTCCAGTTTTTTCAGAATGCTTTGTGCCCAAACAGGATTGGGAATGGGTCTGAGTGAGCTCACTAAACGTCAGCCCTCTGGGGCAACAGTGCACCCTTTTGGAATTAGCAGAGCTCTGAGGGAAGCACTGAACTGTGCTTGCCTCTGACAAACTGAATTTTTACTTTCTTGCTGCAAACGGATCTGAGCTTGAGCTTCAAGAGCATCTAACTCATGTGCATTGCTTCCAGTTCTCCACAGAGACTCTGGCCTGCTGGTATTTCTACAGGGATTCTCTTGCTGGAGATGGGCATCAGTGACTGGTTCATTTCTATTTTCTTCTTCCTTCCTTGGCTCTAGGCTTACTGCCCTTGTCCTGAAGACCTTTAGCCAAGCCCGGGACTTCATCCACATAGATGAACAAAATATAAAGGACGCTGCCAGTGCCCTGATTAAAAGTCAGACTCCATCTGGCTGCTTCAAGAGTGTGGGGAAGCTCTTCAACAACGGTCTGATGGTATGAAATGTCCTCGCAGTTCATTAGGCACCTCAGAGCTCCTTCACTTTCTGGCCCAGTTTGAGTGTCAAGAACAAAGGAACCCTACTGCAGGAGGGAGGCTCTGAAGTGCCCAAGGTCATCCTTGGGTGACCCTCAGGGTTGCTTACTCACAATGGCACTTTTTCCAGTTATGAATGATAGAGGTTTGCATTTGATGATACACACATGAAAACTGAACCAGTGCCCTGCCTTGCCTTCATCTGAAAAGCTAACACATGCCACCTTGCAGGGGCTTGTGGGAGCATCACTTTCCCCTGGCACTGAAATCTGCTACTGAACATCTTATGCTGGGGAGGGAAAAGAGGAATGTGTTCAGCAGAGGGAGGGAATCAGCTACCCAGAGGAGCTTGGGGAACTCTGGCTGAGAAGTGCTCTGGTAAGCAGGCCCTGCAAGAGTAGATGCCAGTCCTGGAACTCCCTCAGGAGAAGGAATAGGTGCAGCACTGTTGCCTGTGATGGCTTTTTGTAGGGGTACAGAAGGCACTGGAAAACAGACCTTCTCCCTTCTCATGGGATCCCTCCTCTTCTCTGTTTTGTGGTGGCTGCAGGGCGCAGTGGAGGAAGGACTGGGGCTGAGCTCTGTGATTGTCACAGCTCTCATACACTCGGGGATGCCACACTCTGTGAGTATCAGCAGTGGGGACAGGCTGTGTGTGCAGCCTCTTGGCAGGCAGTGCATGGGGGCTCTGCCTTTGTGTGCATGGGGGTATGTCACCACTGTTCTCCCCATGTGTCCTGTTCCTGTTTCCACCCTCCTCTGCACAGGTCAAAGCTGCATTCCCTTCCCAAACACCTTGCCTTTAGTGAAGATGCCATTAGTGAAGCCTCTGCCAGCAACCCGTGTGCTTTAAATTGTATCCTAGGACCCAGTTGTGTGGAAAGCTTTGAAATGTATACAAGACCTGGTCAATGCTGATACTGGCAGTTCCAGCCTCTACAGCCTGGCACTAGCTGCAAATGCCTTTGCAGTAGCAGGTGATAAGGCCCTCAGGCAGAAAATCCTCAAAAGATTGGATAAAGCCGCCATAATATCAGGTACCAAAGACCGTGGGACAGGAGAGAGGGCCATTGGCAGAATTGTGTGGAGATCCCTGAGTTGAACAACCAGGGGAATGGAGGGCAGGAGTGGGGGGCACTGACAGAACTTCATGGGGAGTCCAAAGCTTGGATAGCCCGTATTTGCCAAGCTGTCACAGGTTATATCCACACTGTGGGACAGACTGTCTCTATGGATGATCTCACAGTCCTGTCCTCCCAATCATCCAAACCAGAGGAGCTTCATGGATGTTGTGGAGCTCTTCCCAGCCTGTAGGCCTAGCTTTTTACTGGGAAAAGCAGGGTGTGGGGAGCAAACAGGGAGCTACGCACCCATATCTTGTCCAATGTACATGTTCACTCAGTACAGGGACTCCACTAGGCAGAGCTACACACTCTATAAATGTTCCCACTCCACCTCTAGATGACCAAATATTCTGGAGTCAACAGTCCAAACAGGAAGAAGATTCCCTATATTGGTATCGGGCTCCATCTGTTGATGTGGAATTGACATCTAGTATCCTCATGGCTCACCTTACGAAGTCAAGTTTGTCTTCAGATGAAATCAGAAAGGCATCTCAGATTGTGTCTTGGCTCACCAAGCAGCAAAACCCATATGGAGGCTTTGCTTCTACCCAGGTAATCCCCTTGTGCCATTATCATCAGAGATGATGCTATGTTTTTTGAGAGCAATGGGTTTTAACACCCCATAGTAAAAAAAAAAAAAAAAAGAGTACATAAAAAAAAAGTATTGATTTACTGCTCTTGGGAATTGGGAAAAGGTGAATATTTGTATTCATCTGTGGTAATCTCATGCTAAAACTCCAAGGGGAAAGCTGAACCATTATTATGGCCTCACTGCAGTCTGAGGGCAGGAAAGGCGAAGGACTGGACTGGCATAGGAAGAAGGAATCCTACTTTTCCCAGTGTTTATCTCTTTCCTCAGGACACCGTGGTTGCTCTGGAAGCCCTAGCCCTGTATGCAACCAGCATCTTCAGCAAGGACCGTCCTGATCTTCAGGTTTCTCTCACTTCTAAGGGGTTCAGCCAAGACTTCCAAGTAGACAGTAGCAATCGCCTCCTGCTACAGACAGTGGAGCTGCCAGTCATTCCCCAAGATTATACTGTGCGTGTGCAGGGCCATGGGTGTCTCTTCCTGCAGGTAAGCCCAGACAGAAATGAAAAATCTGTCTGGGGAAAAGCCTTGAACACCAGAGGATTTCTTACCTTGCTACTTAGCCAACACTGAAAGCAAACTGCTGCAGTAACTTGCTTAGAATCTGGGCTTCAGGGCTGGTGGGAGTAGCTGTGATCCAACAGGAAGGGAACAGCAACTCCCCAAATGAAATTTGGATCATCTCCACCCAGTCAGAGCAGCTCCTCTCCTCCAAGAAGTCCAGTGAACACCACCAGGAGCACTGGTGTTCCTCCGCTTCTGCCACATAGTTTTGTCTTACACCAGTGCAAGACAGCAAACGACAGCCAAAGCTAGACAAGGATACTCTCCATTAAAAAAAATCCCTGCTATCCTCTGCCAACTAGCTTCTTTCTGTCCTGGCAGGCCATTCTGCGGTACCACACCCCTCCACTGAGGAGTGAAGCCACCTTTGCCGTGTCTGTGCAGACAGAATGCACCGCACCCAATGCTGCCCAGTTCCCTGTCACCATCCATGCTCGGTAGGAGACTTTAAGTTGCCCCTTTCCTCCCTGTCTAGGAGGCTTCTTGCACTACACCAGTCTCTTGACAGAAGGGTTCCTCTTCACTCCTGAGGTCCAAGTGCTAAGATATCCCCATTTATTTAACTGTGCTCTCCTAAGCTAGGTGAAAGGTACAAGGCCCCAGAGGGATGGCTCAGGCTATAGTCCTATCTTGTTATCATGCCAGTGACCACAAGTTCTCCCACAGTCTATGGGTCTCACCACCTTCTAGGGTTAGGTCTCAAAACACTAGTGATGTAAAGGTCTTGTGGGACTGACACATATTCCTAAGTTTTCCCTTCTCTGCTCCTGGTTGACTGTCACACCACTCTCCTCTGCTGTACTCCTGCCTGACTTGGAACAGAACTGCCAAGATAACAGGTGGAGAATGTGATATTCCCTGCTATGCCTAAAGAAGGTAACTCCAGAAGGCTTCCAAGGAATTTATTCTCCTTGGCTCAGCACAATTAAAAGAGAGATGAAGGGAGGCACAAAGATTTATTACAGTACAGAAACAAGTATGCTTATAGGAGAAACACTGGAAAGAAAAGCAGATTCCTCCACCTAAGTACCAAAGCTGGGCTGGAGTATCTGGAGATCATGGCTCAGAAAGTAACATTAGTGCTGTCGCTGGGTTCCTGCTGCAGCTACACAGGGAACCGTGTGTCCACCAACATGGTCCTGATCCAAGTGGAGCTGCTGTCTGGATACAGCCCCGTGGCAGGTTCACTGGAAGAGGTGAGACCATGAATTTGCGTCCAGCCGGGATGGGAACAGTGATGGATGTCCATCATGCAGGATTGTACACAGAACTGTAATAATTTCTGTGGGTAGAGAAACATGTTATTTTCTTCCTAAGAAATACTTACACCCAGTCTCTTCGAGTCTGCACCTTGCCTTCCCCTGCTTCAAGGGTTTCCTTGGCCATATGTTTATTTTGCCCATATTCTCAGAAGTACAAGTATCCCTGAATATTTCTGCTTTCTATTAAAGCCTTTCTGACATTTTTCCCCTATTTTCAGCTAAAGAAAATGCCTTTAGTGAAGAAAGTTGAAAGCAAAGCTGACCAAGTTGTTCTCTACCTGGAAGAAGTGAGTGTAATTTGGGCTAATATCAACATTAAAAGGGCTATGGAGTGGCAGATAGCATTTAGCTTACTCTTGTATATTGGTTTCATTAGTATTTTAAGTATGCAGAGCTGTTTTTCCTGCACAGCAGCCACATTTGCTAATCTGGAGAAGTATGTTGTGTCAGTCTGCAGTAGTTCAGCTGTAGAGCCACTTACAGGGGCACTTAATCTGAGTGTAAGGAGGCCAACTGATGTTAAGCCTACATCTGTTGGTACTGTTCAGGGACTGTTGAAAGTCCATATGTAGTGCCTGATCAGGACTGGGGAGTAGTAGTAGATCCATCTAGTAAATCCAAGCAAGCCTGAATTCTTAGAAAGCTCTCAAACAGCCTGAACATAGTAGGGAGCATGCAAGATTGCTTACGGGTTTTGCCAAGATCACTCAAAATTAAGACAGAGCTGAAGTGACTGTGTATGAAAAAGTAGCCAAGAAACTCTGTGGGCTTGATGTCTCTCATGAGCTGAGTTAAATTTGGTGACCAAAAATGGTAGATGGTCACATCATGGAAAGTAAAAGTTATTTCTGAGAACGACTAGAAAGCAGAACAGATCTGTTACAGTAGTGAGGTCTCCAGGGAGCCTGAGTGTGAGCAGATGGAAGGTATTGTCTTACAGGACTTTGATTCTGTCTTTAATCCTTGCATTTCCTGGTCTTAGCTGACTAGACAGCCTCAAACCTACACTTTCCTGCTGGAGCAGGACATACAAGTGAAGGATCATAAGCCAGCTAATATCAAGGTCTACGATTACTACATGCCAGGTGAGCTCAGATGCTGTACTGCAGAAACCTCCCAATGAACTACTGGAAGGAAATTTTCTGATTTTGTCGAGCCTAAGACCATACCACCCCTGACATGGTTATCTAACTGCGCCTTAGAAGCTTTCTAGTGATGAACTTACCCTCTCAGGTTTCAAAACAGTAGATCCTTCTCTCTCTGGTCCCAGAACTTGCAAGCCTGAAGTTGGCACGTAAAACCACTCAGGGTCTAGCTCTCCCAATAAGAGAGGAGCAAGGAGCCATGCTTTTGAACACTCCTTTTGTGGGAGGTAGCAAAGGCAGAAGGACCACAGTTGAGGGGAGGGTTCACAAAAGTAAGGGCCTGTTTAGAAGAATACCAAAACTAACTTGTCCTCTGTTCTGTGTGGTCCCTAGTAGGAGGAAAAGCTAGAAATGTGTCAGATTGCTATTGCTTCAGAAAGTGAGGAATTCATAACTGTAATGGAGCTCCTTGGGACTTACAGCCTCAAAAGATCATATACCCCATGACTTGGGTGAATCCAGACTAACTGCACAGAGTCTTTGGCACATACCAGTGGTTTCATGTGTCACAGCAGGGAGAAGTCACAGCCTGTAAGCTGAGGGAATGCCTGTTATAGGAACAGTGGCACAATGCTGAACTACTTTACTGAGTTTTTGGCAAGTATCTCACCAACACTTTTTTCTTGTCTTCCAGAAGAAACTGCAGTGGTGAGCTACAGTGTCCCATGCAAGTGAGGTGAGGGTCCAACACCTCTTTTTTCATCACAGGTATGGGCCTGAAGAATATGGTAAGGGAGGGAGGTGCAGGCAAAGGCCTTTGGTCTAGAAACTGGGTAGGAAGAGATTAGCAATGTCAAGTAAGGGTGAGTTCCTGTATCCCAGTGGTTAAACTGAGGGAAAGGGAGAACTGAAGTAGAAGATTTGATGTGCCCAGCTCATGACAGAGTTGGGGATATGTTACAGAAAACAAGGGCTGTTTATCCCAAGTACTATTACCAGTCCTGGCATTTTGCATAATATATACTTTTGTCAAGTTTCTTTTCCTGGCACTTTCCCTGCAGTTTCACAGCCCTCCAGCCAATGGTGTGTGCACACAACACACCATGTTCACCTTTACTGCAGGGCCTGGATCCATTTCAGTGCCAAGCCTTCCTCCATTTCAGCCCAGCTTCTGATCCACACTGAGGAATAGGCACCTGCCCATCCTTTTTCCAGCTGGGCAAACACAAAACTTGAACTTTACGAGTGCCTGACCCTGTTCTAAACTTCCAGCTTGCACTGTGTGCTTTCATGCCCACAGCCCACAAGATGCAGAAAACCTGCTTCATGAATCATCTGTAGGGAAGCACACAACCCTATGCTGGGATGCTTGCCGCAAGTCCCACACTCTCAGTGGATATTCTGACATAAACTTTGTATAGATAGAGAGAGAATCATAAAATCATACAATATCCTGAGTAGGAAGGAACCCACAAGGATCATCAAGTCCAGCTCCTGTGCCTGCACAGGGCAGTCCCAAGAATCACACCATGTGCCTGAGATCATATCCAAAGCACTTCTTGAACTCTGTCAGACTTGGTGCTGCGACCACGTCCCTGTTCAGTGTCTGACTACCCTCTGGGTGAAGAGAGCCCTGTCCTGGATGGTCTGACAGTACTGTTTGGTCATGGGGTGCAAAAAGGTCCCTGAGTTCCCAGTGGTTATTTTTAATACTTCAGCAACACAGATTATTGTTTTGTGTTATTGTCCTTTGTTGTCCTTGCAGGAACAGGGACTGAGCCATTCTCTGCAGTCTCTGTCCGTAAGTCCTTTGTCAACCCTGCCAACCGCCATCACAAGAGAAGCTACCACCACAAGATAAACTACCAGAAACCACCACCATAAGAGAAAATACCTGAAATTTCCTTCTGAGCAGTTAGTTTCTGAAAGGCTCAGACTGTGCTTGGCATATTAATTAAAAGCAGAAGACTAGAACTGTCGAATTGAGTTATTATTCAGGTTTACTGTTTTTCTCACAAACCAGAAAAATTGCATTGCACCTGGGAAAAATAACTTCTGCACCTTTGCTCTATGTGTGCATGTATATGTACAAAACTCTGCCCCTCCAGTTGCAGACTTGTACAGGAAGAGGTAGAACATGCTTCAAAGAAGAACTGATGGCACAGGAGCTTGCAGGAAGGGCACAGGAGATACAGCTGTCACAGCATGTTCACTTATATCTTGTTCTCCAAAGCTTCTGGAGTCCTACTATGGGAAGTATTAGGAGAAACCATAGGAAGTATGAGGAGAAACCAATAGAGGAGCTAGAAGGTTTGCATCCTGGCAATGGCAGATATGGTGTCTTCATGGGCTAAGCCTGTAGTTCATCAACAACTGACACAATGGTGACAAGATCAGGGGTCATGTTTTAATTCCTCTTCCTAGATGTGTACCAAATGTGTGATACACACACACACACCCTCCCACCCCAACTAAGGCCAGTTGCTGGCATGCTGTGATCCCCAAGTCCATCCACTCAGGTACAGGACCACATGGGCTCAACTTAAATATGAGCTGTGTCCTAGCTGGGGCACTTCCATTCAGTGCCCAACCTGAAATACTGGGCAAAGGCAGGAGTCATGATATAGCAGTTCCTCTCCTTTCCTTTATCACAAATTTAGGCACTTGTCTACCCCTTTCTGAGGAACCATGTATGACTGTGTGGACAGAAGGTAAGGCAAACAAGGATGACATGATCCAGTCCCTCCATGGCTATCATCAGTCTGTAGAAGATGCTTGTCTTAGCTAGTAGCAGGAAGGGCTCTTGAGGCAGGTCCCTAGGCAGCACTCTCTGTAGGATGGTATTAGGAAGCAGCATGTACCATCACCATGTCAAGGTTCTGTCTTATCCTTGCTGAAAGGACTTTTCCAGACCTGTTCTGGTTTCAGGCTACTTACTATTAACTAGCAATCCTCCTTCAGACCACTGGGTATATCACCCCACAAGACAAAATATTAGATCTTCCCAGCTTCAGCTTGCTGAATCCTGCTTTCCTACCCTGCAATGTGGGGTGCAGGGAATGAAGCTGTGTCTGTGTCAGAGGGGCACTTGTTAGTACAGGTTGCTATAGCTCTGCATTCTCACCCCATGTATTGCTCAGCCCTTCCTTCTGCACTCTAAGAGACGCTCTCCCTGTCTCCACCTTCCACCAGAGCCTTCCAGCTGCCTCCCTGGCTACAAAATTGTCCTTGCCCCACACACCTAGACACAGACAGTTCCAATTCTAGCTGGATATACGCACCCCACTCTTTCTTCTTCCCCTCTTTGCTTACATTCCCTTTCTCCCACCCAAGACCCAGCATTTCCTGTTGTCACGGTTTGTGTCACGCAGGAATTTGCTGCCTACCTCAACTACAAACAGCATTGTAGTCAGCCAAGGCTCGCTCCTCTGCAAAAGGAAATGAGGAATTTGATTACACACACATGCACACAGAGAAGATGGCATGTCTCTTTCCAGCTAGAGAGCTAGGAACCTGGCACCCAACACCAGAGTAGGAGGTAATCTGCAACCCACCTGGCTGGTAGTAATCATAGATTTTGATGCTGGCTGCTTTCAGGTTCTTCATCTGAATCACTTGCTCCAGTTGCAGAATGAAAGTCTGAGATTCATCGTTGAGCTAGTGGAGATGGAAAGGAAGAGCAAGAAGCAAGGAAAGGGAGAAAGAAAGAAGTCATTGCATCATCATCTTCCCTGGTTTTAATGTTTTCCTGCACTACATCTTTCTAATTCATTAGAGACACTGGATTTTAAGATTGGAGTATTATGTGAGAAATAGCACAAGGTAACCAAATGACAATGAAATTGGGCAAGCTTCTTCTGCCCACAGTTCTACCAATGCTCTTTCCTTGCCTAGACCAGCTTTGGGCTTCTCACACAGCTCCTTGTCCTCTGGTCTCTCACTCTTACTGTGCCAAACCAAATGCCTTTGTTCTCGCTTACCTTCTCCAGATAAATGTAGATCACATTAGCTTCCACTTCTATTTTCTTAACGATGGTTCTATTCTCCAGCTGGGATAGGAAATAATAATGCAAGGAAATTCATGAGCACTTTCCTTAGGGCTTCCTGACCTGAGGGACCCACTGTTGTACTGAAGGGATGGTGTAGAGCTGGACTCTGTGTGGAACTGTCTTTCTCACACATAAGGGCTTTAGTGGTGAAATTTTTGCTAGTCCCTGGACACCCCTTGTGAGCATCTCAGGTATGAACTATGCTGCTGCTGCTCAGTTAGAAGTATCTCCCCCTCTGGGGACAAAAGGCTATGTGGATAGTACGTATGACTGATGTGTTGGTCAGCAAACAGGTGCAGGCACCAGAAAAGATTCTTTTCTTATCTCACTGGGTGTTAGACTGCACTTAAAGACCTGCATGGGGGCTGTGCAAATAATTTGTCTTTCAGTTTTATGGTTTAATTGGAAAGAAAATATCTTTGTCTAGGGCTAGAGTTCCTGGCCTAAGTCAGAATAGTGTCAGTGGGAGAAGCTGAACCACCTTCAATCTCTCTTGTGAAGCCTGTAGGAAAACAAGAGGGTTTGGTACAACTACAACAGCAAAGTTTCCTTGCAAATTGCATTACCTCATGGCCTGAAATGAACAGTTTCCAATGGGAGTAAGCAGTCAGGATCCATTTACCACAGCTGGGGTTTCTTATATTCCAAAGTCCTTACCAATGTCCTGGATCTGGGAGCCAGGACAAATCCAGACAGCAGGGAGACCTCTATGATCACCATGTTGGATGTGACTCTGCTCCCAATGTAGCTGGAGAAGAAGAATCAGACAGAGGGTCTGACTCTCTGAAAATAGTGCCTTCCCAGCCCCTCTTCCCTAAAGCCCCATTCCCTGTGTGCAGGACCCTGATCCAGGTAGCCTATCAGGGACTGGGGACATGACAGCCACTGCTCCTTCTCACAAGAGAGAGTCACCACCTTCCTTCCCCACACCTTCCATCTGCCCAATTCACCCTCTGTCCTGTATGCCCCATGTTCTGGGTCCTTCCATTGGAGCCCTGAGACTCTGCCAGCTGCTGTCCCCAAGCACAATACATCTTGCTGGAAGAGGAAACAGCCCTTGAGTTCACCTGGCAAGGATGCGGATGGTGAGGACACGTGGATTGGCCTGGCTACAGTTGGCCAGCTCTGTGTTGATGCGCAGAGTGAAGACCACAGCAGTCCATGGGGAAGGCTCATGGTACCTCAGCACTGTCTGCAGGACAAGCACCAGCAGTGGAAAAGACAGTCCAGGCATGATTTCATGCAGGAGAAAAGAGGCAGAGTCTTCCTCCCTCCACACTCATCCCACCATCTCACCTGAGCAAAGATGCAGCTGCTGCCATGGACCTGCACCAGGAACTGCCCCGAGGTCTCTGTCAGTGCTGCCTGCTGCACCAGCAGCCGCTTCTGGCGGTTGACTTGGAAAGCCTTCCCAAAGCCCCTCTGGGGCTTCACCCGCACAATTGCCTGGCCTGATGTGCTGAATGTTCTTGCTGCGTATTTTGCTAAGGCTTGCAAGGCAACAACTGTGTCCTAGAGAGGGAGAGACAGTCACGTCTCTGAAAGCATCAGCTCTAGTGAAACTGACTTGGAGCAGGAAGACCTCAAGAGGACTCCCCCTACCAAACTTGGGTACAAAAGTGTATCAATCCACAAGGAGCTACTCGTTACCTGAGTGGAGGCAAAGCCCCCGTAAACATTTTGCTGCCGTGTCAGCCATGCCACAATACCGGCTGCAGTTGTCATGTCACCTGCATGCACCCGTGGCTTAGAGAGGTATGCCAGGAGGATATAGGCTGTCAACTCTATGTCCACTGACTGAGTACCAGGCCAGAAATCTGTGGAAGCTGGAGAGGTTGGCTTGGGACTCCAATGGATTTGTCCTCCTGTAGAAAGAAAAGGAGAATGAAGGCTATTTGGGGAGGACATAACTGGAGGTTCACAGGAAACAAAACCCATAGTGCTTTCAGGGTTCTTTCAACTCATCCCTGTACTCAGGCCAGGATCGCTTTTTTCGCAGAATCAGTGAGGTTGTACCTCTACGATCAAGTCCAACCTATGACCACCATGTCAACTAAACCATGGTACTAAGTGCCACGTCCAGTCTTTCCTGAAACACCTCCAGGGACAGTGACTCCACCACCTCTCTAGGCAGTCCATTTCAATGTCTAGTAACCTTTTCTGTGAAGAAATTCCTCCTAATGTCCAACCTAAATCTCTTCTGGTGCAGCTTAAGACTATGCCTCTCGTCCTGTTGCTAGTTGCCTGGGAGAAGAGGCCAGCCCCCACCTGGCTACAACCACCTTTCAGGTCGTTGTAGAGTGATAAGGCCACCCCTGAGCCTGCTCTTCTTCAGGCTAAACACCCACAGTTCCCTCAGCCTCTCCTCATAGGACTTGTGCTCCACACCCTTCACCAGCCTCATTGCCCTTCTCCGGAATCTTCAGTTTATTCTCCAGGGCTTCATCTTGTCTCAGCTAACAGGTTCCTCCATCCTTCCTCAAAGGGATCTTGAAATCCTCCAGGCTGAGGAAAATGTTTCTTATAAGTCACCCTCACAGCTTGTGACATAATTTATTGCATTTTCAGTCACACAATGCAGTCACTGCACAAATACGAGGAATATGTACAAATACATATGCCACTTTTTACTGCTCTAGTTGGTCATACACTAGTCCAGATCCCATCAGTCAGCACCTGATTTGATGGCCTGTTCCTCCAGTTTGTACAGCAGCTCCTGGGTTGTCTCATAGTCCCCAGCCAGGGCAAAAGCATAGGCCAGCATGGCTTCTGTGTAGATGTTGGTGGTGTTGTGAACCATCTGCTGCAGACAGCGGAGAGTAGTCTGCATCAGCTTGCCCTGCATTGGGAGGAGATACATGCCAGACTCTGAGGGGGTAAAACAGGGGGAGGGGAACTCATTCCAGGGAGCCGCACTACGTCTTCCTGATATAGCTCCAGAGAAACCCATTAAATTACACACTCTCTTCAGAAAACAGTTAATGCGGCCCCAATGTGCACTGGGAGCCACAGCCACCAAACACTATTGCACCATGCCAGTTTTACAGCACTGACTCTTTTGATGAATGACTTCACCATCTGACTAAACTTTGGTTCCCTCCTAGAAGCTCCCTCCCTGTTCCTAGTCTGGAAAATGCCAGCATTACCAGCTGATGTATGTCCACAGTAATAACCAGGCATGGGAGCATACAGGAGAGCAGGTGAGATTGTGAGCATGCTCACCGTCAGTGGCTGACCCATCTCCAGCAGCGCTGCAGCAACATACGCCCCCAGGGAGATTTCGTCATCCACACTGCCCTGTGAAGGGAACGCATCTTTCACTCTCTAATTGATGTCAGGAGTATGCAGGCAGTGACATTGCCCAGAAGGAAGAGCATTCCTCTCATGTTTCCCACTCCATACCCTACTCTCTTTCAGGCTGATTGCACAGGGTGCAGATAGACTTTCTAGGATCCTTTGAGATTCCACAATACTTTGATGTCGTAACATCTGTCCAGCTATTTCACAGCAGTGCTACCTGGCTTGGCCCTCATTTACCTTTAGGGAGGAGTGGAAAAAGCTCCCTTTGGTGGCAAAGCAGCCACTGGGGAGCTGGTTTCGCTCTAGCCAGCGTAGGGCATCCTGGATGTTCTTATCATCTACATAGATGTATTTTCTGGCTTGGCCAAAACTCTTGACTACAAAAGCTGTCAACCTAGGAAGAGGATGAGTTGTGAAAAAAAGAGACAAACACAAAAAAAGGTAAAAAGAAAGTCAGAGGTCCCCTGCTGCTTGTTCCTGAAGTTAACACTGACATTGTGGGATGCCAAAAGAGAGTTATTTTTGTATATAAAGGCAACCTGAAAGTTGAAATGGTCCACATTTGTGGTTGAAATGGTCCACAGAAGTGGCTCTTCTCCATTACCCTGGATCTACAAGTATACTATGTATGTACTACTTACTGCTTTACTTGGTCATTTCACAAATAAAAATCCTACTTCTGCTTGCCCCCAAATACTTCATTGCCCCCAAATACCTAGAGACAATCATGAATTCACCATTTTCTTCCTCCCTTCCTTTCTCTATTCATCCCATCTTAGACACTACAGGGACAAGCTGTGCCATGGGAGGTCTTTCAAATTCTCCCAAGCAACACCTTCCCTGAGGAGAGGATTTTATTGCTGTTCCCTGATCTACCTCCAGTCATATGTACCCCTCTTGGTTGCCAAGCCACCAGCAGCAGTACCTGCTGTTGTCTGTGGGGCAACAGCAAGGCCATAGAGACAAAAAGGGACCTCTCATCCCCTGGGACCGGATCTTTGTTGTTCCACTTTCCCAAAATCTCTGCTGCCCTGCCTCACTGCGTTTTCAAGTGGCTCAAGTGCCTCAATCTGTCTCCCTGCCAGAGAGTTCCTCCTGTCTCCATCCAAAAGAAGGACCACACATCCTATCAGCTTTCCCAGGCACATTTGCTGCTCTGCCCCAGACAGGAAAAAATCAGGAGTGAGGGATATTTGCAGTGCTTACCAAGTGTTTCCTTCCCCATCCTGCTGTCCAAAGAAACTATAGGACCCATCCCTGTGCCTATAAAGAAGCTGTGTCTGATATCCTGGAGAGATGGGAAGAGTGATTAATATGACACAGTAACACAGAGGGGACAACACTGACAGAGTGAGTACAAGGAGCTATTGGGAGGCTGGACACTGGGGAAGGCTGAGAGGCAAGGTGGGTCTGTTGTACTTGCCATTGCGCAGGAATCCTGTTGCCCTCTCCTTGATCTCAGGGGTCAGTTGCCTTGTCTTCTCCAGGTACTGCAGCACATAGACAATGGGGGCAAACAGCACCATGTTCTGCTCCCCACAGCCATGGGGCATCTGCACCAAGTGATCCAGGTTCTGCAGTGCCATCCCCATGAGGTCACCTATGCAAGGGTGTAAGAAACAAAGTACAGGTGTGATTTCAGGCACTTCTTCAGCCAGGCAGTGATTAACAGTGCATGATCTCAGCACAGGAGGAAAACACTGGAGAAAGAAGGAAAGAGGAGTAAACAACAGTGTAAGATGGAGAGTGGCTGTTTTGCTTCTTCCCAGTCTGTCATTGTGATGTAGGGTGACTACACTATGAAGACCCTGAAGAACTTTCCCTTATCAGCTTTTGCAGTCTGAAGAGCTCCGATCATAACAAGTACTATTTGTAAAGGGCTATGAGCAGAGCTGGGCTGCTGAGTGTGTGTTATACAGACAGACAAATATAATTGCACTTAGGGAAAGGTTGAAAGGCTACTGGTCTTTAGCCAGGCCTGTTCTACCTGGCCATATGTCAAGCATCAAAATGTCAGGAAGCCAGCAGGTGTGCTGGTCAGGTAGTGTGAAGGTGTCCATATGTCCTCCAGCCAGTCAGAAAATCCTTGTATTCAGTTTCCTGCTTTGGAGTTCTGTTGCACAACATTCATGGCTACTTGTGCCAGGCCTGGGTTCATACCAATTCTGGTCTGGGGGTAAATGAGCCCAGTGCAAAGAGGTGTATTGAATGGTAGGCATGTCTGGTCCCTGTAGCCTCTACAGGGTGTTCTTTTGCAATTTAGTAATGCTGAGAAAGATTTCTTCTCTCTCGGAGCTTCTGCTGTAGCAGTGAATTTTAATGTGGAAGCAAGATGGTTATGACCTTTGCTGATTGTATCTACAGAGAACTAGCTAAGGTCCCAAAGTCTCAATAAAAATAATGGCTCAGAGTCTTTACTTCAAAGTCCCAGCTAGAAAAAGAAGGATTATTCTCCTCTGCAGATTCCTCTTCCCATGAAATCTTAAGTGCTAATCCAGAAATCCAAAAGCCTGGTGTTTGCAAACCTTGCAGAGAACAGAAACACAGCATCCTCTCTTTTGAGCAGCTTCATGTCAAATGGCGCCTCTGACACCATTACCAAGTTAAGTCCTGTTTATCAATAACAGCAGTCTGAGTCTACAACAGAAGACATTTACCTGAGATGAAAATGGAAGCCCTGGCAGATCTCTTTACTACATTATCAGGGAGGCGAAGGGACACAGGTTCTTCAGCCATGTTTCCTGATAGCAACAGAATAAAAGACGTAGCATAAAAAAATCAAGCCAAAAGCTTCTAACTGTATGGACAAGACTGGCATGGGTAAATGGGACACTGCCTACATCCTGCTTACACAGGCTGTTCCCTACAGTTTGTCCCAGTCATCATACTAAGCTCCATTGCCTGGAAACTTTTCCGATTAGGGCAGATGTTAGAGCTGCTGGTTGGGCTAAGGGCTCAGCAAGCTTTACATCTCAATTCACTATGCTTCACAAGCTTCACAAGAATCACAGCTGGTCACCGCTCAACAGAGGGACATCCTGGAGAGACTCGTAATGCTACAGGGACAGGGTGGGAGGGTTGGAGCAGGTCTCACTGGTGACTATCAAGCTCTATGAACATCTGGGGGCTGCAGTGTAGGAAGAACAGAACAGGATTTTGCCACCTATACTCAGTGGCAAATTCAGTAGGACACCACATGTGGAAGTAATATTTCTTGTTCTTTCCTGTCTAATAGGAAAAATCTATGTGAAAAATCATTTGAAAACATTATTTCATGAGACCTCCCACAGTTTAGTTCTAGTCTCAGGTCTAGTTATTTCAGGCTGCAGAACCCATTCAGGCTGTCCACATACCTTGTCTCAGGCACATACCTCCTCTTGGGCACAGAAGGGAGCTGTGAGACTTCTCCACTAACACACCTTCTGGCTGCCAAGGGATAGGAAAAACAAGAATACACATAACATTCCCAAACAGCAGCAAAATTTCAGAGCAAGTTCAGGTTTGAATTCAGTGCTTAGTCCCCAGGTTGTCAGGGCCTCCATTCTTCTCACATTTGGCTGGTCTGCACTAAGTCTGCTGCTTCACTGCTCAAGAATGCAGGGGGAGGGACAGGGCTCTCTGGTCAGTGAGCATATACAAAAGCACATGTACAGGGAAGGGTACAGGGAGAAACAGACATATGTGAATGCAGCTCAAGAAAGGTTGCCACAAGAAGGGAATAGGCTTGACTAGGTCCTGGGAAGAACAAAGTGAACTAAGACACAACTTTGGTATGCTATTGCTGGCCAAAAATCGAGGAGAGAAAACCATCTAACCTACCTTAGCCTGCCCTCCCCCAGAGGCAGGGATACTTGGAGATAGAAGCAAGCCTGTTCTCATACTCACCTGGACCAGCAAGTGTTTGATCAGCGTGTGCCTCCATCTCATGGTAGCTGGCAAGGGCTTCCTCCCTCCACACCATGGTGTTGTGTCCAGAACCTCTATCCTCACTGTGATATTCAGAGTCCCTAGCAAATAAATACAAAAGAGTCTTCTTCTTATACTGTGGCAAATTGGAGTCAGCTTGCTTCAACTGATAGTGGTTTGAGATGCTTCAGGGGGTTGGTCTTCATAGCCTCAGCAGTTTGGCTGGTAAAGGTGAGCCAGCTAGTACTGACAGCTTGTTCAGACACCCTGAGCATGAGGGAACTCGATAATGCCTCACCAACAGTGACTTCATTGCACTGCAATATGACTGTAGTAACAGAAGGTCAGGCAGCCCTTTCAACCCCAGTGTAGCCTTCCCACTGCATATAAAGCACAAGACCAGCAATACAAGATTCCCCCACCAATATCCATGCAGCCTCTTCCTCCCCAGCTGGTCCCACAGCCCTCTCCAGTTTTCCATGCCACCCTTTCAGTTCCTGCCCTCTCTGATGAGTCTGTCTAAGAAGAGAGAAAGAAAGCAGACACAATGGATTGTGTGTCTGAACCACTAAGGACAAACTTCAGGATCCAGAGGAGGCAAGGCTCCTCCAGCTTCTCTGAACCTCCCGCTCCCTTTCACTTGTTTTAGGGTTCCCCATCACTGCTCCCTTTTAGCTGCCATACCCAGTTGGACTGCTGTCACATTCCACATGAAGGTCTTGGACTCCTCTGCACAGAGACATTCTCTGTCCCTGCAAGTCCGACACGGCTCCACCTGGAAGTCTGAGGATTTAGCTAGGGCCACACTGATCTGAAGGAATGGCAGATACAGGTGAGTGACCAGGCAACTCAGGTAAGATAGCTTGGCACAATGCACTTTAAAATTGGAGGACATGGTAGGTCTGTCCCACACAGTGTTACCTGTGGCACAGGCACACACCTGTATGCACTGCTGTAGGTAGTTGAAGACTGTAGTTTTCATCAGGAAAGTCTCTCCATGGATGACAGAATACGGCAGCGTCATGTCCACAAAGACGGGTTGGACTGTTCTGAGGCTTGTGGTTGGAGCAAGGCCAAATCCCTTTCCAGCCAAGCAGAATGTCTTGACTTTCCACTCTGCTTTTTTTTTTTCCTGCTGCCATTGGAGCTGAGAGGAAGAGAGCACTTGCATGAAGAAATTCATCCCACTCTTCTGCAGTGAGGCCATGGAGGAGTGATGGCCATGGTCAGGGAGGTTATGCAGGTCCTCATGCTTGGTTCAACCTCTGCTATATTACCAATTACTTTTGCTACAGTGGCTCACAGCAAGGCAGGTCAGCAAATTCTTCACTGAAGCCATAAACCCTGCTTAAATGCCATCAGTAATGGCTTTATACCCTTCTCCTCAGCAAGACACTGCCCAAGCATTCCAGTTCTGTACATTCATTTAGTGTTCTGGAAAAGCAGCAGTACCATATCCTCCTGCATGCCAATTCACCAGTCTTAACTATGTCAACAAGGGCTACAAATGTAGCTGGCGCACCCACCAAAGGGTGAAGTTAGTAGAGTGTACCACAGTGCATGGTGGTTCAGCCTTGAAGTGTATTGCTCTTCTCTAAATCTGTGTATACTTCAGTTCTCCACTTCAAAGTCTACTAGTTCTTCAGTTTGACACACTATAAATGCAGGGTAGAGACACAAAATCCAAATGCAGAGCCCTGTTTACACCTGTGGCTGGACTTCTGCACAAATGCAAGTCAGCCAAGGCTCACTAACTAAGGGGTTATCTTGCTGTTCCTTTGTAAAGTCACTTACCCAACAGAGAACAGATTCCAGATCCAAGTTTTGGGAAAATCGTGATGAAGTCTTCCATGGGTTGTAAATCGGGGTTGTTCCTTAGTGATTCTTTGGTCTTCTGTAGAAAGCACCCCTGAAAGAAAGAGAGGTGAACCTTACCAATGATAGACAGCTTAGCACTGGGGCAAGAGACAAAGCAAGCAATAAGAAAGATATGAGAAGGGTTTGGGTGGGGAAAGCACAAAGAAGTGGGGTGATTTCACGGGAGAGAGAAAAAATGAAGGGAAAAGAGAGTGGTAACAGGAGAACCAGCTTGTAGTTCAAAGTTTTACAAGATTTGGTTAGACAAAGCCCTGACTGACCTGATGCAGAGTTAACGCTTAAGAGAATAGAAACCTTTAGGGAGGCATTTTAACCAACATGTCTGTAATTCTGTGAATAACAATACTGTTTGCTTGTCTGAAGAAAACTCACAGCCCACTGCAAGCAATGCTTTACATATAGGCAGGCATGTTAGCCAGCTTAGTATGGTTATCAAGTGCAAAATGAGACACAGAGGAAAAATGTGACTGTCCCTGCAGCCACAGGAAGAAGCCAGGTCTCAGTACTGCCTGTGGGGTAGTCATTGGGAAACAGATCCTGGTCCACGCCTGGGTTTGTCCGTGTCAGGAAAAGGAGTGCCATCCTTTAATATCAGGTAAAATCCAGGTAGTGACATCCTTCAGAGCCTTTTTTATAGAGACTGGATCACTTCTACTGAGTCTGGTGGACTGGGCAGCTAGACTGTGGCAGCAGCACCTCTTACTCCACAGAGAGACAATATCCACTATCAGCAAATCCCAAAAATCAGAGGACTCTGCCCTCTGATGTGATCTCATATTCCAGGAAGGTAGAAAGTGCAGCTCACCCATGATTAGGTTCCTATCCGTCTGATGAAAGCACTGGGCTGGCCTCTTGATTGCAAGGTTTGAGAAGACTTTCAGTCCCATGTTCTATTAAAAAGAAAGAGGGCAGAGAAGGCAGAAAAGTGTCTGTGAGTGGGGAAGAGTGGCTACTGCACTTCAAAATTACTCTGACAAGCCATTGGGGTCAGGACAACCCAGTGCCTAGGCAGCCCAGAGCTGCACTGGCCCAAGCAGACACAGTGCTGAGGGAGGCATGGCACAGCCTCCCCAGTCCCTTCTTTCTCATACGATCACTAAACTACCACTTCTCTTCTGGGAGACCCTGGGATGTCTTGCACCTCTCCATGCATTTCCAGTGGCAAGGGCACATAGGAGAGGTGCAGAGGTGTCAGTGTCCTGCCCCATCCCCTCTCACACACTGGAGAGAATAGCTGCATGAAATCTGCTCTCTGAAGTCATACAAAGGTGTGATAGGAAGCACACACCACATTTATCTCCTTGGGCTGAGACCTGAGCCTGACCACAGAGAGAAGAGATGTCCCTAAGCTGTGAAAAGGCCTCCTAGGATATGTCTTCTTGCTAAATAAAAGATGACAGGTTCTGATCCCCAGGTCCGAGGCCAAATGACGCTGCCTCTCTCGTGTCCAAGCTGCTTAAGGCTAGTTCTTTCTAGAAGAGATCTGCCTTAAAGACACCAATAGATCTGTCTGGGAACAGCCCAAAAGAGTGCCAGAAATCAGTCTCACAACTAAGCTATGTCAATGATGTGTGATCTAATGCTTGGGATCACTCCCTAGCTCTCTTTTCTCTAATACTGCAGACAAACAGTACAGGACCTCATTCTCATGCCCCCCAAAAATGGAACTTGCTGGTCCAGGATCTCATCATCTTGCTTTCTGAATCTGTGGAGGGGAATACAGGTGTTCATACTCATAATGGAATTGTACATCTCTTGAGACAACACAGCTAGGTCAGGGCAGAGAGCAGAGTCTGTCTGGAGAAGGCAAGGCCTTCTCAGACTGCTTGGGGAGAAAGATAACTCCGTTGCTCATAGTTGCAACAGCTCTGGGAAAAATCACAAGGTGGATACCCGAAACAGATTAAAGACATCAGGCTGAAAGGAATTCTGTGGCTTCCCTCGTAGCAGAGATGATGTGGACTGAGTCTGAACACAGTGATATGAATGCTCTTCTGCTTGGGCAGGGTATCCACGTTGGTAGGCAGCAGGGAACAAACCATAGACCTAGAGAAACTCATAGGTAGATAAGAATTGGACAAGGAGAAGAAACCTCCAGATGCTTCACTCCACCCTCCCCTAGCATACACATTTGTTCCTGCCCATCCACCTAGGCAGACCCCTCCTTTCTCCTCCACACAAAGACCTCCTCATTCATTGGCCTCCACCTCCCCTTGCTACAACCCCTGCCTGGCTCCCCCAGCTCATCCATCACTCCTGTGATTTTTGTTTGGTTGCACAGACACTCACCATTTGGCTTGTCAGCTCACTCCCGGGTCTGATGAAGAACGTGTTTTCATCCACTGCCTGTACTGCACACAGAGAGCCAGGGGCTGCCTGCAGTAGGAGCTCTACTGTTGACCCTGAGTGGGCTTCTTTATCTGGGAATCCTACCTTGACCTTGAGAAACACACCAGGAAAGGAATGTGAAAAAAAAGAGGGGTAAAGACGCTGACAGGCAGGTGGCACAGATAGAAGGAGGGAGACCAGCTGGAATCTTTCCTGCTCAGCCACTGCTATGAACAGAAGTCACTGCTGAAGCTTTCTTTGTCCCTGGGCACTGTGCTGCAGACATCCCTTTCCCCCCTTCTCCTCAGCTCTCTCTTTGAAGGGTCTGAGGGCTTTCTTCTCTCAGGTCTCCTGACTCTTGCTTGTCAGCTCTCCCCCAGACACAGAATTGAGCCTCACCTGGTTTTGAAAGCACAAGGCAACATCAAAACGGATGCTGTCAGCTGTTACCCCTCCATTGGGGAAGATAGCATACACCACTAAGGAAGGTGATGGGGAGAAGTCAGCTGTGAAGGTCAAAGGGATGGAGAAGGAGCCCTTCAACACTGAGGAAGGAAAGGCAAAATGTTTTCATCACAGCCCCACTGAGTGACCCTTCTGCCCTTCTTATTTTCCACTTTATAACCTCACAATGTCAATTCCTGC
>NW_008693499.1:0-3416 GCF_000695815.1 Acanthisitta chloris | reverse complement strand
TGCACTGTCTGCCCCCTCCCTCCATTCTCTGCATCTTTGTATGTACTCCATCTTTCCCCAGGTTGTCCCAGTCTCTCTTTCCATCATTGTTTCTTTCATTTTCTTTTTGCTCTCTTCCAGCTGCCACAATTGCTTTCTTGGACTCCCTCTGTCCTGTTCACTGACTGCTTAGGACCTATAGATTGAGGGAATTTGGGAGAAACTCTGACAACTCTCACTATCCAACCTAGAAACCCACTGAGTGCCACAAACTTACTGTTCAGTTTCCCGACCTGGATACTCCTCTGTCCCCTGACAACAATTCCAGTCTTGCCAGTGACCTGTGAAGGAGGGACATGGGATGACCAGACTGCTCTTTGCCATCGGAGTGCAGTCACACTCACCCACATGCATCTTGCCCTCATAAACAACCAAAATAAATTGTGCATCCAATCCCACCCCAGACTTCAAGTCCAGCAGATTTGCAGACATCACAGTGTGGGAGGAGAAGATTTAACACAGGAGATTCTGGTCAATTCTGTCCAGTTAGGAAAATGGATGGGTAGAGGGTTCACAGGAGATAAATGAGTGATGAGTATGGTATTTCCCCTCTAGCAGACCAGTCTCCAAGCCAGACGAAAAGCCATCTCAACTGAGCAGCTGTTTGATAATCAGAATGATACCCCATTCATCTTAAAAGGGAAAAGAGTTTGCCAGCAGACTTTGCACAAGACACTTCTAGCTGCAGCCTTGGCAGAGGCTAAGGGGGTAATGGGCTACAAATGCAGAAGTCTCCTTCCATCCATGGAGCTGTCTGGGGTCCCAACACCAGGATCACAATGTGGCCAGGCTGGGTGTAGCATTTGCCTGGTTTCTCTGAGAACAAGTCTTTCCTGTCATCCCTTCAGGGATGACCTAAATTACACCCTCAACTTTTTATTTGGGCCTGGTCCCATCAGTGCAGACGTTCCCCCCATGTCATCTACTACCCTTACTCACATAATACACAAAACCTATACGGCTGGTGTCTTCTCCCAGGTCATCCCGATTGAGTGTGAAGGTCACCTGGACATTCTGCTTCAACCCACAAGGCAGTGTGTCTGTAGGTGGGTGTATGTCCAAGAAGCTCTTGGTTGTCATATGGAAGGGCTGCAGGTGGTGGTAAGCATTTGTGTAACTGAAGTCAGATTTTCGAGGTGTGTGTATGAGATCTTCCAGTGTGAACCTTCCCTGAAAGAGGACCAGAGACACATAGAAATCAAAAGTTTCATGCTTCGATGCTTTATTAGGATGTCATCAGCTTGGTTTGGGAAAGGCTGTTGGCTTGATGCCTTCCTGCTGGCTCTGCACAGGCAGAGCTGTGTGGTGAGCCCAGGACTGAGCAGATAGGGGGGCTGCAGGGCAGGAGTGGGGAGGACTGTCAGAGTTCAAAGTTTCTCACTTTCCTGTATGCAGAGGTGGTATTTACCTCCAAAGAGACTGATGAGCTGTTCCAGACAGTTGTGTCCAGGTTGAATGATGCTATTCCACTACCATCTGTGATGTATGTTTTGATAAACCGCCTCCTCATGAACCTTATCACAAGATAAACTTTCCTGTTTTTCATAGCATTTCCATAGTGATCCTGAACCTTGATCTGGTGACAACAGGGTGAAGTAGGAAAGACAAAGTCAGATATAATCAGGAAAGACAAAGTCAGATATTTCTTCCAATGTCATATCCAAAACCTTCCTCTCTCTGCTAAACATAGACCCTCCTGTGTAGGTGTCCTTAACTTCAGTCTGGCCCCAAGAAGACAAGAGAACTGTACAACTGACTCATCTCTAAAGCTAAGCTGAGCATGATTAAAATCTGTTTGCTCCAAAAGGTGCATTAGACTAAAGCATGAGGAGCTTATCTCCTAGGCAGCAGCTGAGGCATCCTTGCATCCCAGCAGCTGTGCTGAGACACCACTCATCGTTCTCAGCAGAAGCTGGAGGTGTAAACACAACATGGAATCCGAAATGCTGCAACTGGAGCCACGCTGTCAAGTAGTGTGACACTGCAAGGTAAAGTAGTCTATCTGAGGAGCAGAAAATGGTTTGGGTCAGCAAAATTTACTAGACACTCTATTCCTTGGCAAATGGTGGGGATTGAAAAAGCAAGGGAAGAAAATCACCTTTCCCCTGTAGGGTACTCCAGGGATGTAATATTCATTGTGTGTCTCAAACACTGCCCTTGCAGCTGTTCTGGAGATGAGGATTTGTCTGGAGGTGTTGATCTGCACCCCTGTTGGAATGCAGAATGCAAGGGAAGCAGGATCAGTATCAGAGGTGACTACTGCACCCTAGTTTAATCTCACTTTGTTATTCACAACCCCTCTAAGCAGAGTGTCTCAAAATTCCTACCCAACACCAGCATTCTTCAAGGTTTGGAGACTGCTGCTGTGGCAGCTCCTTCCTTAGTTAAGATGTCTGCGAGCCCCTTTGTAGCCTCACAGACTACACTCTTAGCCACACATCATCTGCCTGCTGCTGGCAGAGTAGTTCTCTGTATCCTGGGGTGGTCCCAGCAGCAGGGAGGAGGAGAGGGGAAGGTGTGTCATCTCTGGCCCTCAGATGCCCAGAATGGTTCCTCTTGCCCTTATACCTTCCCTGCTGAGCCCCCTGGATACCTGTGCCCATCTCCAGGAGGGAGGCGTCTGCTTGGAGTTTGCTGTCTTCCTCACTGGGAGCCAAACTGAAGACTGATGTGCTTACAGAGGTTGTGAAACACCCATTCCTCGCTGTCTGCAATAGAGATTGGTAGGTATTATTTGGGGCTGAGGAGAAAGGAAGAAATCAAAGGTGCAAGGTATGAGTCATTCTGTCGTAACTGTTGACTACAATAAATAATAATGCAGTAAAACACTGGAACAGGTTTCCCAGAGAGGTGGTGGATGCTCCATCCCCGAAAACATTCAAGGTCAGACTGGACAAGGTTCTGAGCAACCTGATCTAACTGAAGGTGCCCCTGCTCATTGCAGGGGGGTTGGACTAGATGACTTTTAAAGGTCCCTTCCAACCCAAATTATTCTATGATTCTATGATACATAGACATGGTTCACATTTTAAATCCTGTATTTTCTGTTTTATATATGTGAATATGTGTAATTCATAATGTAAAAATAGAAATCAAAACATGCATCGCAGTTTAATCAAAGTTACAATATTGTCAACTTTCCAGCTTTGTAGAAAACATAACTGGATCACAGAGCAAATACATGAGTATTTTAATAGATCTAGCTAGAAGAACTGGAGCATCAAATGAAAATTCAAAGTAACAAATCATTTCCAGAGCTGAAAGATTAGACCTATTGTAACAAGTCAAAATAACAAATCATAAAGCATGAAAAGCCTTCAGCTGTTCATGTACAAGGGAAGAGCGCAGCTCTGAAATACTTTGCTAGGAAGAGAAAT
>NW_008693498.1:0-35941 GCF_000695815.1 Acanthisitta chloris | reverse complement strand
TTATTACAACAAAGGGAGTTCAGAACCAAGTCAGACTACCAGCACCCCTAAAACTAATACCCAGTTTCAGATGGAGACAGATGGTCACTTGGTGATGTTCCAGAACAAACCTAACAAAATACTTTAATTTTGTGACAAGAAGGTAAATCTAGACTCCAGGAAACTCATGGGTTTGACTGTGTATGAAAGGAAGATGCTGTTTTAAAAGCTGTAGCCCACTTATTGCTATTCTCATTGCTTTGCTTTAAGTATCACTCTTTACTTTTGCAATCCAGTGCATGTGAGATAAAGTGGAGATGTACTTCCTGAAGAATAAGAAAGAAGCAAATTGGAAAACCATTAGTGATAGATCATTTGCTTATCTCTGAAAATATGTCCTTTTTTTATCCTGATGAGAGTTTATTCTGTTAGAAATTTATCTCTGTATATTGATACAGAGCCCAAAATCTTACTGCTGTTACTGACCCTCCCTTCTACTGCGTATTATAATTATAACACAGAGTACAAGGTCATTTCATTTACAAAGACCTTACCAAATGAGCATAATAGATCATTTGCTTATCTCTGAAAATATGTCCTTTTTTTATCCTGATGAGAGTTTATTCTGTTAGAAATTTATCTCTGTATATTGATACAGAGCCCAAAATCTTACTGCTGTTACTGACCCTCCCTTCTACTGCGTATTATAATTATAACACAGAGTACAAGGTCATTTCATTTACAAAGACCTTACCAAATGAGCATAAAAGACAACTGATGGTTTTTTGGAAAGACAGGGAAGTACAAGGGAATAATGAGACAATATTAGTCACAGTGATAGGCAGCAGTTTCAGCACAGAACCACATTAAACACTGTGAGCGCTTCTTTTTTTCTAAGTAGGTAACAGTGAAATTTAGATTTTCATAAGGAAAGACTAGAAATAGAGAAGGGAATAAGAAATTAGTTTCTGTATAATTTATGAGAGCCATTGCTGAGAGTGAGCTACAATCAGCGGAACAGAAAGAAGGTGATTGTTCTACAAGGGAACGATTAGATTTATAAAGAATGGCAACATGTGCTGGCCAGGGGCTGGAGGCAGTGTCTCAATGCCAAATGAGTAGGAAGATGTCAGAAGCAAATATGCTTTGAAAGGTCCTGAAAGTAAAGGCAAATTGAGTATATTTGATATAGCAGAGGAGAGAAAAACAAATGCTTATAGCTCTCAATGTCATTACATAGTTTTATGGCTTTTTGCAGAAATTTGTCTATCATCTGTACTTTCATATTAAAGTCTTTGTATACACATAACAGTGTGCAATATGTCAAAATCTAAACAAATTTATTCACCTTCGGTTTGTCTGAGACGTGGTGCTTAGATCCATGTAACGCAGGTTATTAACATAAATTAGTAAAAAGGAGACACCAAAACAGACCGAAATATTAAGTGTGCTCTTTGGGCTGTTCTTAGCTAACTGCTGAGTATATTGCAAAAATGTGGCTAACAGCAGACTAGCGTAACCATATTCTGTACCCTCATTATGCTGTTGTGCATCCAAGGTGTCTTCAGATGAGTTTGATAATGGCTGTTTTTTTGGCATTTACTCTGAACAAAATACTGCCTCATAACTCTGAAATATTCTGTTGAACAAGGTGAACAGTATCAGAGCAATCATCCGAAGCAGTAACTAAAGGCTAGACAGAAGTATTTGCTCTGGCCCAGACTCAACACCTGTCTCCTCATATAAAGAGTGAGTGAAATGCATTTTTTGTATGATTCCTCAGGAAGGTCTCTTTGACTATTCAGCTTTCATTGTTTGAGTTGTCTGTCCTTTGGTATGTACTGCAATATAATGAATGTTCATTTTCAAGGTTAGTTTTTGTGTGGATTACTGCTTAGCGTTAAGTACATGTATTGCATAGAGACTCTCCAAGGTCTTTAGGCCTTTTAAACCTCACTCAAGCTTTATTTCAGAGCCAAGTTGGGCTTTGTTGGCCTTGTCTTCCATGTCACAAATATTATTCTTGCAGTTATGGGAAAATAAGCTGTTTTCCACAGGAAACAGAGACAAAAGAGTACCCAAGTCACATTCCTTCTATTCAAGTCTCATCTTGTACTCTTACAGCTTTACAGCCAAAAAAGAGAAAATGTGAAGAAATTGGAATGTGCGCTTGAACACCTATGAATCTATGTGACTTTTCTTTTTTCTTAATAGATATATATACATATACAGATTGCATTTTAACAAACTGTTGTCTAACATCATATCAAATTGCTGGAATGAAATAGTTTTGTGTCTGTCTTTTTAAGCAATTATGTCATTTGCCTTTGGATAAGGATGGGTATTTACAACATTATTATTTAAATCATTAACTGAGAATACATAAACTTGCATTTTGTCCTGAACAGCTAAAAGACTTATGGGTTTTTCAGATCTAAGGTAAATGCATCCAAATACTTTTCCAGTGTGTTGTACAAACAGACTGACATGTGGCAAATTCATGAATCAGACTGCTCCTGCATAGGAAATCTTATTATTCAAAGATAAAGCCTTGAAAAGAATAGTTAATGCCATTGCCAAATAGGGGTTTAAGATTTGAAATGTGTATGGTGTTTTCAAAGATTTCCTTTTTGCCTCATAGATTGTGGCTATGTTGCATTATATTTAAAATGTAGACTTTCATTTATTGTGCCAAAAATCACTGAAAAAATCAGTAGTAGATTATAGTTTGTACAAAGACTTCATTTTCTGAAAGAATACTTCGTGCCAATGAAACTAGCTGCAGAATCTTACAGCTTTCAAGATGCATTTGTCCCTTGTTACTTTAATTGCAGATTATAATGTCAGAGGTGATACAATCAGTTAAGACAATTTTTATTGGCCAGGAAGGAGAAAATTTTAGATTTTTGCTGCTTCTTCATGGTACCCTACCACCTTTGGCATTTTTGCAGGCATTTTGCTGAACTGTGAAAGTGGCTAAGAAGAGGTTAAAAAAATATCTGCATCACTCCATTTCAGCTGCCAGACATCAGGGCCACTAAGGGTAGATGTTCACCCTTCAGGCAGTTCTGCGTCTGCAGCTCAAAATGAGCCCTGTCTAAGCAGAAACATACAATTATTCCAATCAAATTATTCCTAGGCTACACAATACAATTACCCAGCTTAATTTGAAAGATGAATTAATTGAGGGATGATTTTCCTTTTTTCTTTTTTATAGAAAGTCTCATGCCACAGACTCTGAAAGAATCTCTATTTTAATCAGAGACAGACTTTATTTCAGTTCTTTCCTTTTAGGGAGAGGAGGAGGTTTTAACACTGCAAATCACCTCTTACATTAGCACAGAATCAATATATAAAAGTGGAAGCACAAAAGTGATGCTTTGTCACAGGGTTTTTTTTCCTGATTTTTTTCTTTTCCTCTTTCACAGATTAAAATTGATTGAAAGAAGTGTTCAGCATGAATTTCTCTGCATTGCTACCTCTCATGGTGATGCTGGTTCAAGTTTGGCCTTGCTCTCCCAGCATGCAGAAGCACAGCACTCAAAACACAGATCAGTCTTTCACAGCAATTCGAAGAGTGAAACGTGGCTGGCTATGGGAGCCACTTTTTGCAACTGAGGAACAGATTTCACTGGTACCTGTGTATATTGGACAGGTATGATAAGTAATCATTCAAGGACAGCACAAAGTGAGGTTTAACATGCTGATTAGCAGCTTCTACCTTGACTTGGAAGACCAAATATCTCCAGTGACCTGTAAATATAGAAAGAGGAGATCAGGAAACTGTAATTAGGCAGCACTACATTTCTCCTTTCCTTTCCTCTGACTCAGGGTCAGAGCTCCAAGAGCTGGAGGTCATGGCAGTACCAAGGGTCTTCCTTCACCTATGTCTGCTGTCAAGGAAACTTCACATTCACTCTCTTACTAAAACTAGTTCCATACACAGCAGATGAAGTTATAAAGCTGAAAAGTTCCTTTCTTTCTTCTGAATGAAAGTTACAGACTCATTTATCAACATCTGGCAATTTACATGAGCTATTTTAGGCACTGCATCAAGGCAGCCATACTGAGTGTAGCATAGTTTACAAACAGTATTTAGCATGATTTTCTATTACACTAAGTAGCAGCTGATTTACCCCTCATTAATTTTTAATGAAGCAGATTAATAGTAAATCCTTTTACCACTGAGAAACTACAGGAATCTGCATGGTTCATTAGATTAACGTAGGTTTAGCACAACGAGCAATTATTTTTCACCCTCCTTTAAAAATGTACTTTAAGATAATTGTCTTAATGAGGTTTTATCTGCCCCTTTCTTCTCACTCTGCTTATCATGATTATTATTATTTATTATTATTATTTATTTTTGTATGCTAGAAGTAATTGTAATCTTGAGATCTAGTTTTCTTTTCTTTGAGGCGCTTTATAGATGAATGAACCAAAATAAGTTTAACTGCTAATTAACTAGCTCTAAAATTTAATTGGGCCCAAAGGGTGAAGTGCTCAAAATTCATTAATTACTTTTTCACAGCCCCCTCAAAGTAACTACTATGGAAGTATGATGTCTCACTTCTGGAAGAACAAGGGTAGACATACTCTCTACTTTTTTCATTATTATTACTTTCCCATATCTCAAAAAGTGTTTCCTGCAAAGAAACCTCATAAATGTCATGTAATTTCATCATTTCATCTTTCTATTTTTCACACATAAGCTGGGAATTTTATTTAATAGTATTGTTAATTTATTGCAGTCTAACCATTGTCTAATCAGACATATTTGCTTGTGTCTTTTTATTGAGTAGAATTTGCTCTGTTTCCAGCAAATGAAGTGGTAGTCTATGATCAACACATGAATTTATAGTAATTAAGGCCCTGAAGAAAACTGCATCAATGAAAACACAAAGGTAGACAGTCTCTGTTTTAAGTCACTATTACATTTCAAATTCTTTTCACAGTCAGAGCTTAATCTTCAAGTTTCATTTGACATAGACTCCTTTTCCCTTATCAATCTCAAAAAAAAATATAAATTTGTCTGTCCTTTAGCATTACAATGGCAGATCCGTGAGGGAGAGTACAAAAATTCTTGTTCTTAGTTCCCATTTGCAACAGGAAGACTATTTATTCTTTTGTGCCTAGACTAAAGAGGCAAGTAGCCTGAGAACCTTTAGTATGCTTTCTCAGCAAATGCCATCTCTATGAGGACTCTCATTCAACATGTTCAAGGTCATGAAATCTTTTGTGGATAAAGGATTCTAAGTGACTTTGTTCAAACTGGTTATGTCCAAACAGCCAGTCCAAGGAATGCTTCCAAATCCTAAAGGTTTTGACGCACTCTGTGGTCACACATGAACTCCATGTTAGTTTAAAGTTCTAAATATATATATCACCTCTCTCTTTTGTCTTGGGGTTCATGACAAGGAAAGCAAGACTTAGAGGTTTCAAAGAACTAGAGTTGCCCTTAGCCTGATGACAAATTGGTTAAAATGAGTTTGACGAGACCACTTATAAAGAGAGGAACGCGACCTGTTTCGCACACAACTACTTACATTCTAAATATTTGACTTTAGGCTGTTCATATTTTAAATGGTTCTAAACTCCCCAAACATGAAAATTCTTTCCATTGTACTGGCAAGGGTAATTACATAATTTAGAGCTTACATATTTTTACAGAACTCAGAGCAGGAACTTAAAACTGTTCTTCACATCAGATGACATATTCATATATGTGCCTTTCACATTCTGAATAAAGTATCAGTTTGGTGCATGTAGACAATTATGTATTATAAAAATCTTCAAAAGGCATAGGCATTGTTCCAAAGAAAAGTTTAAATTATTTTTATAATTTCATAAGATATTGAAAAATATTTGAGTAAATCCAATAGGGATATGGGCCCTTTACACCCCATAGTTGCTTCTTTCCCATTCTATGGCCTCATATTGTACACTGACCTGTACAGTCAATAAGCATGGTGCAAAAGAGTGAGATAATTGAAGTCAACAGGCAGATTATTTGCATTTTAATTCTGTTCCTTCATAAGAGAAGCAGGTCAAATAATACTTTTTTCAACTTCGGATTTTTCAATTATTATCCAGGCTCTTAGAGATTTTGACATCTTTTGTTCTAAACCCAAAATAAATAGAGAAAAAAATCAAGAAATAATGATGCAATAGAAATTACTATTCCCATAAAATTCAACTCTGAATGCTTGACGTGTTAAGAAATTAAGTTATTTCTATTAAAATTTTATATTATATATTGTTAATATTAACAGAACTATTTTGTTGGCATGAACAAATACAGCTGGACCAAAATTTTCTCCAGGGCTCAGCTTCATCAAAAAAATCATCATCATAAAGTTCATCTTAGCAAGACAACACAGCGTGCAGATTATCCTGGAAGGAAATGGAAAATGTCTATCAGTTTATTTCAGAATAAATAATATAGGCTTACATCACAGAATGGCTTTTCACCTCTTTAATATTTCAACAGAAATAGAACATTGCTGTAGCTCATATTTGAACTTAATATTGCTGAGTAAAAAAAAAATCTATACGAAACTTACAAAGCTCACTTGTCATTTACAATAATAAAAATTTAGGTAATGTTTAATGACCTTTACATTATTTTCAGCAGAACTGTATGCAAGCTGAGAAAGCAATGAACTAAAGTAAGCACTTGCATTCATTCCCTTCACTTCTAAGTAGCTGAAGCATTTTTTTTCAGGTTTTCATGCATTTATAAGTCTGTTATATCAATATTTTAAAACTGAGCCATGGCTGGTTGCAAATGTGACAGTACCTGCTTTTAAATATTGGTATGCAAGAAGGCTCTTTAGTGATAGTGTTCGCTGTAGAAGAAAACAACAAAGCCTAAAATGAATATTACAAAACTTGTATCCTCCCAGAGTGTGACTTATTTTTCTGTTTTGTACTTTTAGCTGAAATCAGATTTAGACAAGCAGGATAACAATCTAAAATACGTTTTGACTGGGGAGGGAGCTGGAAGCATTTTTATCATCGATGAATATAACGGCACAATTTATGTGACACAAAAACTGGATCGAGAAAAGAAACCCTTCTACACTCTAAGAGCACAAGCAATTAACAGGAGTACTCAGCTTCCTGTTGAACCTGAATCAGAATTTATTATCAAGGTTCGAGATATCAATGATCACGAACCACAGTTCTTGGATGGACCTTATGTGGCCACTGTTCCAGAGATGTCACCTGAAGGTATGATGTGCTGTGAATCAAACTCTTTATTTCCTGATTTTTTTCTGGATAGCTGTGTTGATATAAAATCTTAATATATTTTACAGACTGCCTCTCAGTGAGAAGGAAGCAAATATTTTACAAACTTGGAAATTTGCAAAGAAATATGCTCAACTTGAGGGAATTAAATACTTCTACTTAATTAACATCCTTATCTCTAAATATTTAGGTACTTACATGTATCCAAGTCCTTTTACAGATTCTGGATACACTCTTGGATTGACTGTAGACAGTTGTCTTTCCCATCAGTGGTTCAGCCTTGAAATTTGTACTTGTTTAGAAATATGACATCACCAGTTGAAATAGGGAGAACATTATAGCCAGTTGTGAAGGAGATTTGGAGCTGGCAAATTTTTTTGCTTTTTCAATTGGTGTAGCACTTTGGTCTCTAGAAAATTGTTCAGTGTTTCAGTGTGTGATTTCAGTGTGTGATTAACTCTACAGACCAACTATTCTGGCTTCTACCAGTCTGGAAAAGAAGTAGCATGCATGTAAACTTCAATGTTCTCTGGCCTCAGCTGACTATTTTAAGGAAGTAAATATGAGCTTTGTTGAACTGAAAAGTTCAAATAGCGTAATTCAGTCTATTTTAATTCTGCCTAATACTTAAACAATATGCATTCATTTATTATACCCTGTGTAATAAAAAGCGTATTCTACAGTAACTGAAAAGAATCACATTCATGCCATAGACACTCAGCATTCCACCACACACACACCTTCCCCCTCCCCTCCCCAGATAAGGATAGTTTCCTTCAGAAAAGAAATGGATGTGTTGTGAAACTGATGTGGGGCTGACGTGATGGCCATCCTTGCACTCTGCATGTTGCCTACTTATTTACACCACCAAGGCTCTTTCCTATCAGTCGTCTTCTTGTTTAGATTAGATGGTATGCAGTGAATGGCTGCTTTCTTATTTCCTAAGCACATGAATTGTAATTTTCCTGTCAAGAGGAACAACTTCATCCCTGCAGCTCCTGTTTCCCACTTCCAAATGATCAAACAGACCTGACTAGGATGTGTCATGTATCTGGAAACTTAATACAGCAAATACAAAACAAAGTCAACATCCAACAAATATAGGTGTATATATATATGTCTATGTGCACATACACATGTGCAAACATGATGTGTATACACAATATGTTAAAATCCTTCAAAAGCTCCAAATACAGCTGACATAAACAGGCATGTTATAGATGCTATCTCCAAATAACTATCTTCAAAATCAAAGGAAGAGTGGGTTTTTTTAAATCTTACAGAAAGAATCCCAGTAATCTTTTAAATTCATACCCCTACCTCTTTTGACTATTTCCATTGCAAATAATATTGAAAAGAAATTCAAATATTGTGCTACTTTAACAGTATGAATTAATGAGGTGATTAATGTAATAGCATCAGTAACCATAGAAGGTAATAAAAAAAACTGTGTTTCATTAAGAACTACTTGTTCAAATTTTTGGGAAGAATCAGTGGGTCTTTCACAGCACACTAAACTTTATCTTCTAGCATCCAGGTAACAGTTGCAAGAAAAAGGATATTCATGTCTGGTGTTTGATCAGGTGAGGTTAGTATCCTAGTTTCTGCCAGGAAGCAGCAGCTCACCATCACTACCAGTAATAGCTACAAAAGACTGCCATTTAATCAATTTACTTGCTAGTCACCCTGCTCATGCTACCTTCTACCAGGGGAATCACTTCTGATTGTTTCTTCACTGCCACTTTCTTCCGGTGCAGTCAGACTTATTCTGCATCTGAGCTTTTGGTAAAATAACTGTTTCTAACATAGTCAATTGTTTGTTCGGAGGGTTCTTCCAGTCTTTGTATCTTGCTCATTCACTCAAGTGTGGAGTCTAGAAGACACGTGTTTTGTCAAGGACCTTTTAATTTTTATTTTTTTATGCCTTCATAGTAATAATTGATACAGTTCAATGTCTAGAATTATCTAGGATTACACAGATTTAGGACTGTGATAATTCTTTTTATTTTTCTTTTCCTGTGTTTATGCATCATTTATAAGGAACTTAGTCTCCTATAAAAATGTGTCTAAATACCTGATCATTTAGTATGACTTCATTTATGTTCACAGAGTGTTGCAATCATTCACATAAGAGTATGAACATCTGACTTATGAATTTATTTCATTTTATCTTTCTGTCTTAGTGATGGCTATATGGAAAAAAATAAACAAAACCAAAAATAATCAGGTTGGGTGGTACTTAACAGCCCAAAACAGCAGTAGCAATCTCTTCCTATATATATATATATAGATGTTTCTCACCTGAAACCACCAATAAACAATTAATAGATGAGAAGTTTTACTCTATACTGCCTTGAGTTTGCTATAAACAAACACCCTAAAATGAAGTGCTCCACCTTTCTGTTGTCTGTTATATATTTAGATTCCTAAAATGCCATATCACTTCAGTGTAAGATTAATTAAGCTGCAGAAAACTTGATTTACTTTGTGATATTCCTGTAATATTATTTAAAAGCATATTCTAGTGAAATGTAGAATTATATTAAATGAATAAAAATAAATTTAAAAGAAGTAACACCATCTCCCATTTGCCAGAATAGGTGAAAATGAAGCAAGATCCCTGTGTGTCTCCTGTCTCAGGCACAGACTGTCTGAAATAGTAAACTCACAGATATGCAATCATCCAGTGTATGATATGGATCTTGACATATTTTCTACTTTGCTTCTTCTACTCTGGACCTCTTTAGCACTAATACCATATCAATTCCATAGATCATATTTTCACCTACTTCTTCCATGTAGACACTACTGGGATACTAATGTGTATGTCTGCAATATACAAGGTAAGTGGAACATATGCATTGATAGTGGTCAGCTCCAACATATGAAACAGCTGAGCTACACACCATGAGTATTTCTCTGGGCTCACTTATCCCACTACTCAAAAGGTAGGGACTGCACCTGTTTCAGTGTGCATCCATTATAACCTCCCAGCACAGAGAAAGAGTAACCAACTAAAATTTGCAGCATCAATAACATAATGGTTCATTATATCAGTGTTTTTCTGCCAGTAAATTAGAATATACTCTTGCAAAATGAGGGGTGTAGAACAGAATTAGTTTAACTGATACAGTGTAATACAGAGTCTTGCTCAGTTTCACAGTTCTCTAGCATTGATTCAACTCCCTGATATTAAATATCCTAGTAATTTCCTCTCAGAAAACAATCTATGGAAGCACAGTCAATATTTGGGAAAGCAGATCACTGCTGGTGAATATTTTGGAACTTGGAAAGCAAGGTGAAAATAATTCACAGCCAGCCACTTGACTCAGGCAACAGGGAAAAAATATAGGAAAAGAAAAAAAAAGAAAAAGACAAAAAACCCCACAAAAAAACCCAAAAGAACCAGAAAATAGGCACAGATAATTTTGCTTAAATTTAGGTACAAATATCAATATATATACTAATGTGCCACAAATTAGAATTCATTTTGCTCCTTTATTAGCTCTCTTTTATCTTCAGTACTTAATTTTATTAGGGTTTTATATGCAAGTGTCACAGTAAATGAAAAGCGTGTCAGCAAATGGACTCTCTTCTGAGAACACAGGACTGTTTTTCCCTCAGGCATTTGGTACGATTTTACATTAAGAGTCTTCCATATAGCTGTTAAACTTGTACAAATGCAGTATATCTGATGGAGTGGTTAAGAGGCAGATGCAATAATCTATCAGTACTTAATGTCTTTATAGATTTCAAGCCCTAGTTAGAAAAATGAGCTATTTGCCATAGCTTACCTAATGGGCTGCAGCACATAAATGGCACTCCTATGTTTTGCCCAGGAAGGGTAAAACCAAGGCTGCAGAGATGCAAAGTAGTAGTTGGCTTTTAATAAAGCTAATAAAAAAAAGTCAATTGTCAATTATATCATGTCATGCCTGCAATGCTAGGAGCTAGGGTTTGGGTTTTTCTTGATTGCCTGCTTGTTTGGGTATCTGTGAAGTCATATATGAACTGATTTTTTTAAAAGATATGATTTGTATCTGATCAATTATTCTTCTCACAACTGTGGAGTTACAAATGATGGCTTTTGGGAGTTTATGAGTACAGAATATTAACATTGCAATTTCTGTCACTCAAATGTAACTATTAGGTAAGCATGACTCCATTTAGCAAATGGTTTGGGTTGGGTTTGGGGATTTTGTTTGGTTTATTAGGTTTTTGCTTGTTTATTTGTTTTCTGCTGGTTAAATGCATAAAGAAATACAGGTTACATGGCAGTGAAAAATTAAAAACAGAAAAAATATTCCTAGCCCAAGATAACATTTTTATCCTGCTTATTATATAGTCCATACTTAATGTAGAGGTTCATGTAGACAGCATGAAATCTTTGTTCTAAAATAATGTGAGAAACCATAGCCCTCTTTTTACATGGTCTCCTGTCACCCCAGTTTAGAAATAGTCTTCCTTCTGAGAGTGCAGGATATGTGTTATTTCTTCCCTTCAGGTCAGCTCCCTCTTTACTAGATGCCTCTTGCCTGTTCATCTTTTCATTGCATCCACCAGCTGCATCTCTCTGAGACCAACTGGACAAATTCAATGCTTCTGCTTCTGCTATACTCTAGAAGAGTCAACAGGCAGGCAGAAAAGTATGCTTGGGTCTTAGAGAAGCAGAAGATGCTGCTTTAGATTCAATATTGCTTTATAAATGTTAGAAACTGTGCAGAAAATAGATTTACCTTTAAATGTGTGAGATGCACAAAAGATGTAATGATAACTTTGCAGTCCTGTATATGCTGGCTTTTATTCCTGATTACTAAAAATGGTGCTGTAAATAAGTCCATCTCTTGACATAATTGTGGGTACTTGGGTTTATTTAGCAGAAAATGGCACTCATGACAGATCACATCTATTGGATTATTCATAGATCTTGATCCATCCCTAACTAGCACTCCAATGTTTTTCAAAGCAACTGTATTCTAGTCATGCTAAATTGTCTTAGATGATGAATTTTCTGCAATAGTGAAAGCAATTTCCATAGATCACAGCTGATACAAAGTTAGCAGTTTTGTTACTGAAGATTTCATTTTTTCTATATACACAGCTAAAGCATGCAAAATATCAGAAATCTGATATTGTAGGTAGGTTTTAAAGGACAAATAGGTCCAAGAGTCGATAGGAATTGATAACAGCTTAGTGTACCTCCACTCCTGGAGAAGAAAACATGCATTATGCAATCATATGTATATACAGTCACATGAAGTGCTGCTGAACAAATTGAGAGAAAATGCAAAAAATATTTTTTTAAACAATGAAAATATTTATTTTAGCATATGCTTATATGAGAAAGCCTTTTAAATTTCTATTTATAAATAAAACTATTGAACTGCTAGAAAACTCAGGAATTACTGTATTTGTTTTTCTTGGGGACAAGTATCAACTTTGCTTTTGTCATCAAAAAGGTGTTTCTGGTCTAACTCCTTGCACTCCATCATTTCTTCTTCTTTTCTCCTCCAGCATAGCTGTACAGCTGTATTGTTAAGCAGGTGCAACCGTGTGAATCTATGCCAGAAATTTTTAGAAAGTAGCTTGATTTCCTGCTGTTCCTCACAAGAAGTGATATTTGTATTCAAATGCAGAACCTAGGTGAGGAAAAAAAGATGAAAAATAATTATTACCTTACAAAATGATGCCACTGTGAATATTTTCTTTTAAAGGACAGTCATTACTGATGGTGTCATGAGATTGCTGTCAATCTTCTACCTAGGATATAAACAGCTTCCAGTCAGGGAAGAAATCAAGCTCTGCAGTTTCATTCTGCTGTATTTTTGCACTGGGAATTCTGCCATCACTTTTGCACTGGGGCAGGCTCATTAAAGACTCAAGGATAAAAAATTTTATCAGAGCCTTGTTATACTTCTTGGCTGCTTTGCTTGCTGACAATTAATTTCTTTATCACCAGTAGCGTACTGGTGATAAAGTGTCTGTGTTTTCTTATTCCTATGGGAAACATCCATAAAATACTTTGAAGAATATACAAAAGGAGGAAAAGCAATTTGCTGTACTCTAGTCACATATCAGAAATTAGGGAAAAAGGCATGATTTATGTAGTATTTTAACCAACATTAATGTAGTGCTGAAAAGTTGTATGCCTATTTTTTTATTCTAATGGAAAATTTGAATGCAACAAAAATAGTTGCTGAGGAAATATTTTCCCTTTTTAAAGCTAAATTTTAGAAGATGTCATTTGCTCTTGTAAATTTTTAGGACTGTTTGCTAATATAGCTGGTATGTTAAAAGGTTTTTAAAGAGTTTATGTTTTGTAATTATGAGATAATTTATACAAGAGGTAAATAAACATAATCTATTTTATTTTTCCTTGAGGTACTTCGGTTACACAGGTAACAGCTACAGATGGTGATGATCCTTCTTATGGGAATAATGCTCGTCTGCTTTACTGTCTCATTCAGGGCCAGCCATATTTCTCTGTGGAGCCAAAGACAGGTACTACAAATGAACTTGTAACTTGAAAACATTCATAAACTGATAAAATGGATGTAAGCAAAAATATCTTTCTTCATTCCAACACAAAGATCAGCTGATACCACCCTACTCTTACCTCTCTGCATAGCTAAAGCTATGAAAATCAATCCTAGATCTAAAGAAAATCAATTTTTTCTTTCCCATATGATCTAAAATTCTTGCCCTCTTGAAAATAAAAACTTTATTTAGCAAATAATCTTATCAAAGAAAAGTTTTGGATTCTGAGTACCCCATTGAACAAATGGACCTAGGAACACTTTTCATTTAACAGTTCTATGACTCATGAAATTTCTTTCTCTGTGTTGGAGAAACCACAGATATGTGACGACCCTACCAAAAAAAAAATTAATTTCTGAATAAAAGAGATGGTTATACATGGCAGAGGAAATATATGGTGTATTCTGCTTGCCAGAGCTCTAACTATGCAGAATAGATCTGCCATACAGCATAGATGTTACCTCGAGTGCTAATTCCCAGTATTAGGACAGTTGTGCTGTGCATGGTCTAGAATGTAAATTCATAACTGCACACAGTGCTACATTTTATATCCGTATTATACTGTCAGATGTTGCAAAAAAAGTTGAGACTATTATAGGCTATTATATTATACTTTTCATTTTTAGGGGTCATCAGAATGGCTTCTCAAATGGACAGAGAAACAAAAGACCAGTATTTGATCATCATCCAAGCCAAAGATATGGTTGGGCAACCAGGGGCATTTTCAGCAACAGCTACTGTTACCATCAACCTCTCTGACATCAATGACAATCCACCCAAATTTCAACAGCGTGAGTATAGGGTACTTACAGTAATTGAAGTTTAAAGGTGCTTTAGATTCACTGTAGATCTGTTGGGTTCACTGGTAGATCTTTTCAGAAAAGGGCTGTGCCTTGACTTCAGCATAGAGATTTTTTAAAAAAGTAAAATTAAAAACCAGCCTGCACAAAAGTTCAAAAACCAAGAGGAAAAGAAAACTTACCTTTTGAAAAGAGCTCAGGCCTGCTTTTTTACTTACTAGTAGGCTTGGGAGACAAATCACTTACTAAACTGCTTTCCATATTGCTTGCACTGCCTAAGTCTAATATCTGGAAAACAGGATATTTAGAGCCATTTTCACATACCTTCTTTCTTCTTTTCCTCCTTTCATTCTTCTCTGACAGATACTGTTATCTTTTAGGCAACTTATGTGAACGCCTCTGTCCAGGGAGTAAATAGCAGATATTGGAGCTGCTCACTGGGCTGTTAGGAATAAAGTAGTGATATAAGGTTGGGAAATACTGCCCTCCACTGCTTTTTCACCCTGTTGGTCCATAGAATCATAGAATAGTTTGTGTTGGAATAGACCTTGTCATCTATGTCAACCCCCCTTCAATAGGGAGGAGTGTTTTCAACTAGGTCTGGTTTCTCATCCAAACTGAACTTGAATGTTTCCAGGGATGGGACATCCACCATTTCTGTGAGCAACCTGTTTCATCACCCTCACTGTAAAAAATTGCTTTCTTATATCTAATCTAAATATTCCCTCCTTCAGTTTAGACTCATTACCGGTTGTCCTCTGCTCTAATTATTGCTAAAGTTGGGCTGAGAGGGGAAGACTCACAACTGGAAAGATTGTCATGTCCTGCCCCCATGATCTATACAATGCTAGATTATATTCATTGCTCTCATAAAAGCTGGGGGCTTTCCCCAGGTTTCTGATGGCCTCATGCCATCATAGCTACAGCAGGTATTAACCACAGCAGATCTCTAACTGTGTCAGTATTTGTTTCTTTAGGACTCTACTATATGAGTGTCTCTGAAGAGGCTCCTGTGGGCACCACTGTAGGCAAAGTCTTCGCAGAAGACAGCGACATAGGGGAGAACGCAGCCATGAACTATTTCATTGAAGGAGATAACTCAGATGTTTTTGACATCATTACTAACAATGAGACTCAAGAAGGAATTATCTTACTAAAAAAGGTGAGATCCCAAAAACCTTCTTAAAAATCTCTAAATGCTAGAAAGATCATCCTTAGGCAAGCTGGATATTTTAAAAAGGCCTGTTGCTTTGGATTCTATTATTTTTTATTCTTTCTTTAGGCTTTGTGATTTGATTTGAGTATTAGGGGATAAAAAGGAAAATGGTTTTTGTTCTGTTTACTTTTGACTCATTCGTGTTACTGCTGAATACAATAGTGACAGTCAGAATATGTTAATTTTATCCCTGGCTGTGCAACACAGTGTATCCCATTGTGAATAAATGTTCTATCTCTTTTGTGCATCATCTGTAAAATCTTTATCAATAGATTGCAAACAATATTACCTCACTTCCAACATGCCCCGTTAACTGAAGCCAGAATTTATTACAGTATTAGACAGTGGAGTTTTGACATAGCTTTGAAAAGGCACTAAATACACTCAAAAATGCCAGTTTATTAATTAAGATCTTTAAGTCTTTAAATGTTCTATCTCTTTTGTGCATCATCTGTAAAATCTTTATCAATAGATTGCAAACAATATTACCTCACTTCCAACATGCCCCGTTAACTGAAGCCAGAATTTATTACAGTATTAGACAGTGGAGTTTTGACATAGCTTTGAAAAGGCACTAAATACACTCAAAAATGCCAGTTTATTAATTAAGATCTTTAAGTCTTTGATACTTGTTGATTTATTTTGGAATCATACAAGAAGACTTCTGGATCATCTGGTGATACTTGGTGATTTATTTTGGAATCATACAAGAAGAATTCTGGATCATCTGGGGCAATGAAGATAGAATTCAATAGTCTAGTGAAATCCAGGATCCTGAAGAACTGAATGTTATAAATGGATCTTTTTCTGTTTGTGCTTGTTCTTGGATTCTTTTCTTTTTCTATATTGATTTATTACAGTTCAGTAAGCTATTTACTTAGTATGCCTTTTTTAGGTTTTTTTATTCAGAAGACAAAGACTATCTAAAATAGTAATGTAACTATGTGCTATTAGGTGCAACACTACAGGAATGCTTTTTTTACAGTGTTGTTTGACTGTAGCATTAAAGTCAGTGTAAATGTGAAAGCAAACAATGGGATTGCAGAGTTCGGTTTTAAAGTGCTTTTAACATAAAAAAGAAATCTTAGAATTAACTGCTTTTAGAAGTAAATAGTTTTTCAAACATTCCCAAAAGAAGGATAGCATTATTTTGTCTTTAATCTCATGGCATTTATTGAATCATGTTTAATTCAAATAGGAAGAAAGAAATATTCCAAATCTCTCTTTCTTAACAGAGAGTGGATTATGAGAGCAGGAGGAGATACAGTATTCAAGCAAAAGTTGTAAATAGGTACATTGATGAGCGTTTCTTAAATGAAGGACCATTTGAAGACAAAACCATTGTCAAAATCAATGTGGAAGATGCTGATGAACCTCCAGTTTTCACCTCGGAGAACTATGTGATGGAGATTGTTGAAGGTGCTATGAGTGGCTCTCTGGTGGGGGTCGTAACTGCTCGAGATCCAGACCATGATGACATTCCAGTCAGGTACCTATCTTAAAATGTGAACAGGTCTCAAATATAAATACAGCTGGGATTTCCAAAGGCTATTTCTGTTCCTTACTTTGGCTCATAATTACAATTAATTATGCTTTCATTGTGGTAGCCTAAGTTATTCTAGAGGTTACAGTTTAACCCCTGCAGGCAGCTAAGGGCCACACAGCCACTTGCTTGCTCCCTCACCCACTGAGATGCAGGAGGGATGCAAGAGTCAAAGTGTGAGAACTCATGGGTTCAGGTAAAGACAGTTTAATAAGGATTAAGAAAAAAAAAAACGAGAAAAAAATAAAACAAGGTGGGGAAATAACCTACAACTAACCCCCAAGAAAAAATAAAAGGAATGCAAAAAAGACCCAAAACATTTGCTCACCACCAGCCATACAATAACTCAGCCACTCCCCAAGCAACAGATGATCCTGTATTTAACGATTTTCATAATAAATAATTTTTGCTGTATCTTCAAGGAGAAAACAGGTAAATAATCTTTAACATGTGGTTTATAATTGAAGCGGCCTCTTGAATTATCTGACATCACTGTGTATTATGCAATTTAGATGCTAGGAGACAGTGACAAATGGTTGAGAAAAAATAATTTATGGTGTGTAGATTTCTAATAGCAGGAATATATATATATATGTATTGCTACCTACAGTTATAGTTTCAGAGATTTAGGCAATGCAAGATCATTTGTTCTGTTTTACATTCATTTATTGATATTTAGTAAGCTAGTCATAGGTTAAATAAGAAAGAATAAAAATATACACATACTCTTTCATTCCTCCCAAAAAAAGACTTGTTTGGTGGTTTATTTAGATGACTGCGACATCTCCTGTGGAACAATGAAATGTTTAGACATATCTATGTCCTCTTAGTTTAAAATATTTTGAAGGAACTTGCTACAAAGTGAGTATGTCTTCATAGTCCCAAAATGGTGGTGCACATATTCTTTAGAACAGAGTATGTCACTTCTAATATAAAGATATGCTTTTTGGGCTAAATTCCATGTAAATGAATCGCATTTTGAAACCACTGCTATCATAAATGACAACAATTACTTATTACATGACAAATGAGCTATGTTGCTTTGTGGACCCCAGGTCCCAAACAAACACATGCAAAAAAATCTCACTACAGCAGTAATGATAAAATAGCAAATATCCAACATTGATTTTCTGTAATTTTTTTTGACAAAAATCAGATTACCAAAAAAACCCCCAGAAAACAAAGCCCAAACAAAACTGAAAAAATGTCAGAAAACCTTAAACAAGATTTGATGCATGACATGAGGAATAGTGACATGAAAAAAAATTGTAAATACCTAAAATAGAGGTTTATAAATGTCAAAACTTTGACTCAAATTATAAGAACTTGCACTTACAGCGTTGTCCTGGTTCCTTGATTTATCCTTTTACTGATTTTCGAAACACACAAAATGTGACTATAAATGATAAGTTAGAGAGTCATCAGCTGCTGACACATAACATGTTCTGGGGACCTAACTATTAACAAGAGACAGAAAGACTTTTTCAAGCACAATTAAACATACAATAAAAGGGAATAGTTGCACACAGGAATTCCAAATTGGTGTGGAAAGAACATTTCAAGTTTATTTTCATTAAATACACTTTATGGTCTTTTCCTCTGTAGGTCATTAAAATATTAGTAAATATCCTTTTTACTTAAACCAATACATTTGGTATCTTTTTCAGTCCACCTCTGGCCTGTGACCAGTGGTTAGACTTTCATAATTTGAGAGGCATATATGTATGTACATGCATGTGTGCATGTCCACATATGGGCATAGTATACCATCTTGAGACTTTTCAGGGAAAACTCAGGAACACAGGACTCATATGCAATTATCTTCTTCATTAGGATTTTGTACCCTGCCTAGGTGTCACCTCATTACAGATAGTTGTCTGTCCTTATAATGCCTGCTCCCTTGGTATCAGAGCATGTCAGCAATGATAAAATAGATTTGCCATTATACCTCCACTTAGCTGTTGGTGTTATTCATTTCACAAGTGGCACTTTTGCTGTTTCTTTTCAACAAAGTCATTCACTTGCTGTGAGCCTGACTTAGAAGCAACAATGAATAATGCATTTCAGATTCAGCTCACATTAATATAGATCTGAGACATATTTAGTTTTATAAAAAGAAGAGCTTTGATCTTGGCAGCAGTGAATTTAAAATGTTTATAACTGTATATTTTTCATGATTTCTGAGTTGATACAGGACACATTTATATGTATATATGAACCAGCTCTGTTTTTTAAACTGACAATAGCTTGCTATGTCCTTGCCTCTGATGCAACATTTCAGTATTAGGGAATCTCTCTACTTTTTTTTTGATGCAGGTACTCTATTGTCCACAGTAAGCATTTAAAGAGATTGTTCAGCATCAATGAACACAATGGAACAATCATTACGACTAAACCTCTGGACCGAGAGATAGCTTCTTGGCACAACATAACTGTTACAGCCACAGAAAAAAGTGAGTAAGAAATTTAAGGAATGCAGCATTTTATATACTGTGAACTGTAATTATCCTCTGAATATGCCTTCTTTCAAGTTGAGAATACTTGCTTCTTTCTCATTACTTTACTGTTGCTTGCTACATTAAGGAGCATTATTAAAATGATTAGTTAAATAGAAGTGGAATGTATTTGACCTCAAAGGTCCTGTGCTTTTTCATAAAAGATGACCTTATAAAAAAAGAAACCGTAATAGGATCGAGAGTGTAACACTTTCAAGTTACACTGAAGCATATGAATTGCTCCTGCAGTGCAAGATCTTATGTTAAATTAGACCCTGGTTAATTTCACACCAGATTTTTGACTAGTGTGAAATTAGGCAGGGTCTAATTTAACACCAGTCAGAAACCTGTGGCTCAAATTAATTGTGAATGTAAAGCCTATATCAGCTAGACTTCTATTCAGTGACAATTAAATCTGTGGAGCGACCTTTATATAGTATTCACCTGTCAATTTTTTTCAAAAGTCAAATGCAAATTAGTGCTGTTTGTGCTTTTGATTAGCTTGTTGCCCTAAATCTGGGACAGCACTAGAAATGCAACTACTGATTTATAAGGCAGTTTAACAAGATTATTTGGATATTATTTAAAAACTAATCCAATCCATACTCAAGAAGGAGAAAACCCATATGAAACTGGAGTCCAATCAATGAATCAGACAGGTTTTACTGGAAGATCTTGGCACATTTCTTTAATCCTAATTCCCAGTTAAATGCTGTTTATTGCGAAGATCACTTTAAACACATATTCATAAACTGCACTGTTTCTAGACGGGAACATTCCCTGTATATACGTAGAACATTACTGCAGCAAGTTTACTATAAGATAGTATCTGTTTTGGTTGAAGACTTTAATTCTCATTTAGGAATTTATAGCATTATCTTCCTTTTCAGCTTCTCTGTGAGCTTTTAAGTATGAACGCATTTTCTTTCTCATGTTGTTGGGCATCTGTCAGGTGTTGGTAAAATTGATCTCTGGCATATTTTTGTCATGTCTTGAATAGCACTATGGAAACACAGCAGGATGACTTTGGTCCAGACATTTCTGTTTAGTTAAATAATAAAATAGGAAGGAACCACATGTTACAAATGAATAACTGTCTCCTGAAGCAAAAGAGTCTTTCACAGTAATGAAAGTTATTGTAGAGAAACCAAGACCTCATTATGTTCGTATTCTTATCTTTATTTCTTTAATGATGACACAGTTACTGTCTATAATACTATGTTCAAGAACACTGAAGATAGGTCACCTTGGTCTGGGCATACCTGAAATGATTTATATCACAAACTAGCAGCATTTTATTCCTTGAAATATAGTCATAACATATACTGTGTGCATGAGACATTTTGTGGATGACATTGTGGCTCAAATGAAGCCAAATCAAAATAGCATCAGCATTCATCCGAACAAGATTTTCATTGCACCTGAGGCACATATTGAAACTGCATTGCAACAGCAACCTCCCTAGGAGCCAGGGATCAGAGATTAGTAAGAGAAGCTTGCTTCAGCTAGCAGACCTGTGGTGTGCATCATCATATCCTCATGCCAATGAAAGAGCATGTTTTTAAACGTATACAGAAATAGGTCTAAGTCACTGGAACATAAATGCAAGCAATCAGAACTTGAAACCTGTTGGTCCTCATTCCACTTTGTGCCTAAATTGTTTCTGTCTCAAGAGAAATCAAGTTTCCTTTGATCATTTTTCACTTGGTTGTAACTGGCATTCACCTAGTATAAGACTGAAGCTTAAACAATAGCATTCTAACCATATCTGAGAGCAGGAAATTCTTAAATTATCTTATTTAACTATATACTATTTTACTAATCCTTATGTCATCAACTATCCAGTTGATGGGAGGTCAGTAATGGTGTTCCCCAAGATTCAGTACTGGGGTCAGTCCTATTTAATATATTTAATCAGTGATCTGGATGAGGGGATCAAATGCACCCTCAGTGAGATTACATATGACACCAAGTTGGGCTGTGGGTGTGTTGATCTGCTGAAGGACAGGAAAGCTCTGCAGAGAGATATGGACAGGATGTATTGATGGTCCAAGGGATTCTGATGGCTCTGATGCCTCCTCTATCACTGAATATAGTTCATGAAAAGTGAACCCTATAAACAGAGATCCAACAAAAGCAAAAAATGCCAGTGTGAAATAAAGAGGATATACAACCCTGGGTCTGACCAAGCTGGATCAATGGGCTGAGGCCAATTATATGAGGTTCAACAAGGCTAAGTGCCAGGTCTTGCCCTTTGGTCACAACAGTCCAATGTAGCACTGCAGGCTAGGGGTAGAGTGGCTGGCAAGCTGCCTGGAGGTAAACTACCTTGGGGTGCTGGTTGACAGTCAGCTGAACATGATCCAGCAGTGTGCCCAAGTGGTCAAGAATGGCATCCTGGCTTGTACAGAAATGGTGTGCCCAGCAGAACTAGGGCAGGGATCATCTCCCTGTACTTGGCCTCGCCTGTACTGGTGAGGCCACACCTCAAGTACTTGCTCAGTTTTGGACCCCTCACTTCAAGAAAGACAATATGGTTCAGGAGTGGGTTCAGAGAATAACAATGGAGCTGGTGAAGGGGCTGGAACACAAGCCTTACGAGGAGTGACTGAGGGAGCTGGGGTTGTTTAGACTGGAGGAAATGAAGCTGAGGAGGGACCCTATCACTCTCTACAGAGGGAGTAGGAGGTTGCAGGGAGGTGGGGTTCAGTTTCTTCAGCCAGGTAGCAAGTAAGAGGATGAGAGGAAATGACCTTAAGTTGCACCAGGGGAAGTTTTAATTAGACATTAGGAAAACTTTCTTCACTGAAGGGCTTGTAAGGCATTGGAATTGGCTGCCCAAAAAAGTGGTTTGGTCACCATCCCTGGAAGAGTTCAAAAATATGTGGGTGTTGTATCTGGGAGCATGGTTTACTGGTAAACGTGGCAGTGTTATGTTAACATTTGGACTTGATGAACTTAAAGATCTTTTCCAAACTCAATGATTCTATGATAAGTTTTGCTTGATGCTTCCAGTCATAAGAAAATTAACCCTCAAGACAAAACAGTCTTGCAGACGTCTCTTCATAATGGGTTCCAGACCTACTATAACTCTTTGAACTGACAGTTCTTTGAAAGTTTCAGTCATGGATAATGTAATTTATTCCATATTTAATTGTCATCTCACTTTGGTCATATATATATATTTATGTTCACAAATTCTAACTTTTTAGAGTAGTCTTTTTTAAAAAAACCCCACTATTCATGTCCATTTCCTTTAAGAAGTAAAGAAATTTGCTTTAGCCTAAATTATAGTCATACTACAATGACTATAAACCATATAACGATAAATTATAGCAACAACACTTATTATTAGCGGTAGTGTCAGTATTATTGTTGCTATTATTACAGGTTTATTTTTGCTGGCTGATGACAATGTCAACCTTTCTTTAATCTCTTGCAAGTATTGAGTTCTATTTTATCTCTAGAGATGGTCCTTGCTTTTCTCTGCAAGATACTAACTTTGGTCACAAGCAAGTAAAGCACCTCTCATAGAGATCATAACAAAGAAATTTTCCGCTTACTGAAAGATATTTAGCTTAATGAAAGACATGAGTGCAACAGTTGAATTCAAATTCTGACAACAGTTTTCCTCTGTAAGAGCTAAAAGACAAAGTACATGTTGCCTACTTTCTTTCACAATCAACCAAAGCTGTATTTCTGCTTCACCAAACCCATCATTAAATATTTACCAGACACTGATTCAAAGAGTGGCTTTGTAATATGTTCCTCCCTTCCAAAAGAACACAGCTGTGATTTCAGAAAAATTAAAAACTTCCATGTTGTTAAAAACTTCTGTACATACAGCAATGTAAGAAATGCTTTTTCTTGTCATTTAACCCCATGCTGAGGAAAAAACCTACCAAAACAGCCATGACAAAAAAACCAAAAGCCCAAATACATTAAGGGATTAGAAACAAGATTATTAGGGGGAGTTGGGGGAAGGGAAACCAAAAGAAAGGTGCTTTTAGTGAAAGAAAATATATGTGATTCCAACAACGTGCTTTTTATTTGTTTGTTCAAGCAAAGGGTAGGCTTGAAAGCCAATGCAGTGTTCATGAACCTTATGAACAAGTGAATTAGGAATAGGCAAATCTTGCTGGGTCCTTCCTATGCCACTTTCTATACAACTGAAGTCACCGAAGATATTGACTGCTTTCTAATAAGAGTTACAATGTTTTCCTTTAAATGATAATCCAGTCAAATCTCTGCCCTACACATCCAATTCTGACTTCAGTAAAAGAGGCTAAGTTTCTATACTCTCAATATTATTTCAGAAAAATTACGTGTGCTACTTTTTAAGTTTATCCAAAAAACAAGCTGGGCACTATTTCATTGCCTATTGCATTTTTATGGATGCTTGACTCAACAAGAGAAATGCCATCTCACAAAGACGTACTTTTGAGATGATGCTGACTGATCATAGGGTTTGGTAAATTAGTACAGTTCTAATGATTTCACAAGAGGAATAGAAATGTGAAACTGCTGATTATCTACCCCTTTATCTCTGTGGTAGTTACTTTTGCTGCCATTTCCTTTGGCAAAAGACTCAAAGCTATCAGCACAGATTCCATAAGATCCAAGAAAACAAATGTTTGCTCCAAGCAACTAGTGAATTATACATTAAAAAGTAATGTAAGAACCAACTAAACTGATGCAGTTTGAAAAGAGGCAGAGGAGCACATTTTACTTTTCTTTTAAAGGTCCATTTGACTAATTTAAGAAAACGCCTAAAGGATTTCTGAACAGGTCAGATGCAGCTATACTAGCACCCATCATGAGACATATTTTAACTATAATGAATATTTTTATGATTGATATATTTCTGGTTTAGACAGAGCAGATTGAGATATTGATAGATACTGAGAATGATAGATATTCAGTATTCTTGGAATGTCTTAAGACTATTTTATTCACTGGAAAAATGTCTTCATTACAGTTCTTACCCAACAACATGTTCATGTTAATGTGAATGTTGCTATTTCAGAAAAACTTCTTTCCTACTAGAATAATAAATAACATTGTGGTGAAAGCAGACATTTCTTAGAGCTATGACGTGTGAGGATTCAATGTATTAATAGGTAAAGGACTTCCAAGAGTTACTCAAGGTAGACTCAAGAATCATTGAGTTGTTTGGGTTGGAAGGAACTTTTAAGATCATCAAGTCCAACCATAAACCTGGAACTGCTAAATCCACCCTTAAACCAGGTCACTACATCCAGGTCTATAGGTCTTTTCAATACCTCCAGGGATACAGAGTCAGTCACTTCCTGGGCAGCATGTTCCAGTGCTAGACAACACTTTCTGTAGAGAAAATTTTCTTAATATCCAATCTCCTCCCTGGTGCAAATTGAGGTTCTTTCCCCTCATCACTTGTTTCTTGGGAAAACAGACCAACCCCATTTCTGATAGTTATAGAGAGTGAAAATGTCCCTCGCGAGTTTCCTGTTCTCCAGACTAAACACCCCCAGCTGCCTCAGTCCTTTCAGACTTCAGTTGCACCCTCAGGTCTTTTTCTGTGGGGCTGCTTTCCGGCCACTCTGCCCCAAGCCTGTAGTGCTGCATCAGGTTGTTGTGACCAAAGTGCAGGACCTAGCACTTAGCCTTGTTGAACTTCATACAACTGACATCAGCCAGTCAACCCAGCAGAGTCTTTCTACCCTCCAACAGATCAATATTCCCACCCAACGTGACATCATCTGCAAACTGACTGAAGGTGCACTCAATACCCTCATCAAGACCATTGATAAAGAGACTAAACAGAGGTGGTCCTAATACTGAACCCTGGTGAACACTGCTTGTGACCTGTCACCAGCTGTATTTAAATCAATTCACCACCACTCTCTGGACACCCAGCCAATTTTACCACAGCAAACAGTGCACCTATCCAAGCCATCAGCAGCCAGTTTCTCCAGGAGAATGGTGTACCTACAAGTATTCCTGCTCTTGTTTTCAGGTGGCATATTTAAAAATATATTCATTACATTAGGTTTTTTCAGCCTAGCCTACACACAACTTCTGTACCATGATACTAGCATAGTTATGTCTGGCTTTTCCTTGTTTGAGGTAGGTAGAGCAATATAACCTTGTGTAAATGCAGTAAATTCAGGGGGAAAGTGCCTTATATTATCAGAGTTTATTTTCCTTTTCATATGGGAATAAGCTGTACTGACAAACCTTTTATATCTAAATCCACAGTAATAAAGTATACTTGTATAACAGAAGCAGTGGATCTTCTGTGATTACAAAATACCTAAGAATTAAATCTGTTGTGTAAATAGTAGTTGGAACAACAATAATACTTGGACCAAAACTAAAAGTCCCGTCTATGAAGTCTATCAGCAGTAATGCCTTAGATGTGTCTGGGCAAAATCAGATTTCTTTGCAAATATGTGTTTGGAGACCAGTTGCTTCAAATTAAGTCTTGGCTTTCTGCCTGGGCTAGGGTTGCATGTCAGTGGCCATAGCAATTTCTCCATATCTAGCAGTGGCAGAAACGTATTTTTAAAACTCGTACATTTTAGTGAATTTTACTCCCAAAGGTTCAAAATTTGAAAATACTTAAGAAAAGGATGAGAAGAAGAATTTCTTAATGGAATGAGCATAACCAATCATTGTTGTAACCATGATGTTAAGTGATGCAAAGAAGTGTAGTCAGCTCTTCCAGTCACTCTAGTTTAAGACTATGCTGCCTGGCCACTAGAGCTCAAGCTGGTGCCTGGGCACCCAAGGCCCAGTCTCAGGGATGTTTGCAGACTCAGCCAGTAGCACAGCTTAGCACGGGTCCCAGAGGCTCAGAGGACAGACACATGGTCAGTCACATGGTCAGCCACACAGATTGCCACAGACAAGTCTTTGCCTTCAGCAGCACCTGTGTATAGGACTCTCATACACTACAGGCGCAGACAGCCAAGTCCCTCATCCTTTTCATTTGGAAAGGCAGAAGGTCACTGGTACAGACAGACAGACAGACACACACATGCACATGCACACACGCACACACATGCACATGCACAACATTCTCCTGGTTGACAAACACATACACACTCATAAATCCTTTCAGTACCTACTTCTGTTTTCCCAGTACCACTTCCTTGATCCCAGGTCCTCTTATCTGCTTCATGCATCCCCAGCTCACCAATTTATTCATACTCGATGCCTGCTGACAAACCCACAGAACTCACACACTTGTCCCACATGCACCTCACATTTGCAAGTCCCCCTGAGCATGCCAGCATGGTCCCCACAAACTCCTGTCATGGACCCAAGGACCCCTACTCACATATAGACGTCTCATAAACACCAAGCCTGGGGAAGATTCAGACATTTTGTCCCCTCTGCTCCCCAGTCCCTCCAGTAGCTGGCATCACAGGCCTCTGTCCAACTCCAGTATCTGGCACCAATTTTCACTTAAACATATGCAGATCTCACCAGTAGCTGACATTTAGCCCCTGCAGCACACATATACATGCAATGATAGAGAGTGAGTTTATGCAGAGGGATGGCTAAGAAAAGATTTAATGAGAAGATGTAAGAGGATAGAACTGACTGGCCCCATTTTGCACTTGACCAGCCCCTTTTATACATCTTTTTGTCTGCCCCCTCTCTGTTCCTTCCTGCACATTCCCCATGGGTCCAAACAGCTGCACTGATTCCTCCAGCCCCCAGGTCTGGGGTCCCTCTGATTTACAGTCTTATCAGCTACAAAGTTCAAGTTGATTCACCTGCAACTCTTGCCCTGTAGTTTCTGGAGACCCCATCAATTATCATAAGGTTTGTTTCTTGTCGTTGTCTCCATGTTTGCTTTGTCAGGTCTGTGTCTTGGTATGTTTTCTTTCTGTTTTCCCCTTTTCCTCCATTGGTTTATCAATTGCCAAGGTCACCTATCTGATAACCTCACAGGAATAAACATTTGCACACTCTCATCAGTTAGTGTATCTGACTAGGTTTGGTCCTTATCAACTCCTCCCTTTATCATTTTTCCCTCAGGTTTCTGTTACTGTATGTTCCTATTTATGGCTTCTTCTTTTTCATTTTAACTCTTGTTGCACTGAAAAAGGTCCTTGACCAGAGATACTCTTAGAGGAGTTGACACCATCCTTCCACATAACCTTACATATGGTTAGTATAGTAAATAGTTCTGCATGAACAAAACCTCACATAATTTTTTCCAGATCAGGTTGTATTTTTTACATTTAAACCAGTTTCTGATCTGGTTTCAGATTCTCAAATAATAGAAGGAACATATCCAAAATTTTACATGAAATGTCTTATTTCAAAACAGACTATTATAACAGTATACTGTAATAATAGTAAAAATTGTGTTTGTAGGTCTTTGGAATTATTTTCTTCTCTGAGGAAAGCAGGTAACATTTTCTAATGTACACACACACTATAAAATGTGTTGTAGATGATTTATAACTTTTGATTTCTGCTTTTTTTTAACCATTAGGGAATCCTGAAAAAATTTCAGAAGCAAATGTGTATATCCAAGTTCTCGATGTTAATGAGCATGCACCAGAATTCCCTAAATATTATGAAACGTTTGTTTGTGAAAATGCAGTTTCTGGGCAGGTAAGTATGAAGTAGTTAACCATCAGCTTTCTGATTACAATGAAGATTTGGTCTGAGATGCTACTATTCCCTTTAGTATTGACTATTTCTGTATTATGAGTGCAGGCTGCATTTTGTCTATTTCCAATATTAATTCTGTTGATGTATGTATAGTTTGAATTTTAAATTTCAGCACACTGACGTGCATTTTTCCCCCTTTAAAGCAAAATCAATATATCTTATTTGTTTTCAAAAAGAGAATAACAGAGAAATGCAGACAGAAAATTTTGAAAAAAACATAGTGTAGGTTTGTTTCATGCTGATGTCACACATACAAATTCTAGGTCTGGTGTTTTCATTAACAGGATAACATAGTCTGGAAAAACCAGGCTTAGACCAGATTCAAAACAGATTCATTGTGTTCTTCAGTTGGAAATCATTTATTGTGAGCTGCATTTAAACCTTGTCTACTTCAGTAGAAGTCTGAAAATATTTAAAACACAGCCCTTGCAACACCTTTCCTACCTGGCAGCTTAAGCTATTGTTGTATTAAGCATCCTTCCCTGGAGGTTATTATCCATTTCCTACTCATTCCCTAGGTGAATGTGGTAACATTGCTCAGCTGCCCTAACCTCCAGGTACACTGCTGTCTTTCCATTTTCCTCCTGCAAAAATAAGAAAAAGAGTATGTTCAAAGCAGGTTTGGTTTTGGGGAACTTTTTTTTTTGTTGGTTAATTTGATAGGGGTTTTTTTATTTAAAAGGAAAAGGTACAAAGTGAGCAACAAAAAAAAAAAGCAAAAGGAACAACAAAAAGCTATAGACAGAAAAATCTATATGTTTTTCTAGCATTTTAAAGCATTATTTGAAGATAGGAAAAAAAGACCTTTGGGATATCTGTGGTGGTTCCGTTCCAACATTTTACCATGTTTTGATTTCTGAATCACAGAGTCTGGTTTTTCCTGCCAGTTTTGTTTACTTTGGCCTTGATTAATCTGCAGTTTAAAAGTGCTTTCCTTGTTGCTCAAGTAATTCCTTTATAGCCTTTTGTGCCCATTTATGTTTCTCTATTAGCAGTTGCTTTGTTTGTTCTGCATTTGGTAAATTTCCAGTCTTCAAAGGCTACATCCTGGTTCAGAGGTTCTTGGATCTAGCCATTTCATTTGGTCTTTGGTTAACTCATTGACAGATCAAAGTGCGATGTCTCTTAAAAAGTCCATTTGTTATTTGTAATCCATGTTTTGGACTTGCCCGCAATATAAAACCTCCAGAGATTTATTTCTCAAGGAGTTTATTATTCCATAGTGCTTACTGATATAGAATATCTGTATGCTAGCCTATAAATACCTACTTTTCAATATCAATTAAATATGTATATTAAGTATTTTGAGAATCACTGGGTAAAAGACACTGTCAAGAATAGGAATGGTAGTTATAACAATAAATTCTTTGAGCATAGTCCAAAGAATCATTTCTCTTTGACATTGTAATGTATGAATGAACATGATATCTTTCTCATTTTACAGTCAACATGCTGCTTTAGATTTTTTATGATACCTTTTTTCATTGCTCTAGGTTTTTGGGAGTCATGGGCATTCTTAGTTTAGCCTGTGGAGACCATGACTGCAATGTTAAATAATTTTCTCATTAGCAAATGATCTTAGGAAGTACAACAGAAAATTGCTACTGAAGTGCATAATTATCACAGTCAGAGTTTATGATATTTTGTTCAGTGTTTATGATTTAGACAGAATTGTTAACTGATGTATCTGCTTCAGTGCTATTAATCTTTTTTCTTTTCATTTTTACTAAGAGAAAAAAAATCCTTCATTTTAATCAACAAAAATCCAGAGTTCAAAAGTTATTTTATAGATGGCCTGGTTGTCCACTGAATAACACAATTTACATTTCAGAAGAATCAATTTAAGCAGTTGAAGGACTTAATCAGGACATTACATACCTTTTTATCTTAGCCATATTTCTGCAATCAATTCCAAACTGTTTAGAAATCTGCTTACATGTTGAATTGAGATCAAAGCTGCTGTAGCTACATTATCACATTTCAATTTCTGAAGTAGCTATTTCCATGCATTTAGCTGGAAACAATATGCTGAGAGAAGTTCTCAAAGATGTTCTGCACTTCTGGAATTCACTTCTTTCCCCAATCTGAGCTGTTTCTACTTTCACTGGATAGTCCAAAATATGTTTACAATTCCCAGTTTTATTCCTTAGCGGAAAGGAAGGAAAGGCAATACAAAGGGAAAGATACTGCCAAAAAATGAAATGTTGTGTTCAATCTAGACTTTATCTTGGTGTCAACCTGGTTCACAATAAAAGCAGCTATAATCATGCAGCAATAAGGTTATTTTTATATACAACCTAAGTGTATAAGGTTACGATAAAGAATATGAAACACATCATAAATAAAACTAATTGTTGTCCTAATTATCCAGACTCAGTTTATGGTAGCTTCAGTCTGGAAGAGAGAACTTATTATGAAGTTTTGGAATTTCTAAAAGATTCTAAAAATTCTTGGTGTGCTTTTATTGACTGAGTGCTGATCTTCAAGTCCCTATATAGTGGTTTTGTGGCAGTTAAAGTCGTGTTTAGCTTAGCCTTCAGAATTCATTCAAACAAAAGGATTATATTTCAGTCTGTGGGACTATAATCTAAAGCTGACTATAAAAATTGATATAAAGAAGATAGGTGGTTTTTGTAATCTTACTGAATCCATTCATCATTTTTATTAGACATTTTGAATGGGTTTTTCACTATCCATTTAATGTTATAGTTCTGTTGTGTCCTATAATACAAAAGTTGACTGTATACTAACCACAACTGAAGTTTTCTTTTGCACATTGAAAAGCCACATTCACTGCACCACCGATATTTAAATACATTATTTTGAAAATTACTTGAACATGAAAATTGTTATGCCTTCTGTCTTACTGCAGCTATGATTAGTATCAATCAGATCAAATAGAGCAATATTAATAAGGCATTTAAACCCACGATTCCCTTTCGATTGGACCTTTTGACATTATGACTGTTTATAAGCATGGTAAATGATGACCACAATGTGCCATTAATTTTTTTATGGTTACCATTTATGGGTGTGTAGTGTATCTATAAACCTTTGAACTTCAGAGGAAATAATCTATACAAATAGTCAGAACACCAAGTGGACCAAATCTGTCCCAAAGGTAACACTAGAGACATCTCAGAAAGATTGGATCTGACCACAAGATCTTGATTCCCAAGGCATTCATAAATTAACTCATCTTTAAAATGCAGCTTGAAAGTTTTATACAAATTATATCACATCTTGCATTATATGTAAGCAAACTGAGCATCCAGAATATACCTATTTATATGCAAGGTAATTTTGGCTTTTTTGTGGATGTTGGTCTTTCTTCATATCATGCAGGAAACAGATATTATATAAAGGTAAGCTACATGGAACATGTCTACATTCTGAATTAATGTTGTAATTTCCAATGTGGAATTTTTTTCTGGCAATTCTGAGTTCCTGTAATTTAGGGATCACATAAGTGACCTCAATTTTGCAGCTTGCTTTGCAATTTTTATTAGAACCAAAGAGGGGACTAAGTATGGAGAATACTTTGGGCTAGAGATAAGGAAAGAAAACAAATTTATTTACTCAGTGCTTACCATATAATAAAATGATAATAAGTTATGGTGAAATTGAAAAGTATTCCTTTGATATTACTTCTCTACACAATGAAATCTAAAACAGGTTCTTTCTAACAAATCATGATGCAAAATGATTTTTGATAGCAGAGAAGTAAAAGTGATAGGTTAGCAAGCCAAAGTTTATTATTTCACATTGCATGTTCTCTTCATCATTTACGAAAAGCATCTGAGAAGTAGTGATAAGAAAAAAAGAGAGTTATAAAATAGCAGTGTGTGCATCCTTTAGAGTGTGAAAACATAGTGAAGCTGTGAAAGCAACATATATTCTAGGAGGCTCTTACTCTAAGCTACACCTGCAGATGAACTGAGTAACTTGAGGCATTTTGAAATAGTGGTCACAGTGGCCCATGGAAAATTCCATTTCTGTTTCATATGGACTATGATTCAACAACATTATCTCTTAGGAGAATGGCACAGTTAGGACAAAGTTATCAGCATATACAAGCAGACATAAAAAGCACCTCAGTGTCATGACATGAGCTTTATAATTGTTAATCCTTTGCTGATTTGTACACCATTTTATTTATAGCTGAGTAGAAGCATTTACAGTAGACCCAGAGAAATCGGATCAATACTGCGCCAATTAACTTTTCAAAACCAAAGTAGACAATAGAAGAGTCTTGGCCTTGAGGTAGAAGGTCTACCTGGAACATGAAGTGTTGTCTATAGTAAAGAGCATTTTAATCTTTTACCTGCACTAAATTCTAATAGTCAATCTTACTACTTATAAGACTTCTGCTAGTTTGAACAAAACCAGTTCTATACTCCCCAGATAGGTGGGTGATTAAATCTCTTTCATCCTATAAACCACAGAGGAGCTCCTATTGAAGGACCTTATAGGGAAAATAAAACAAAGAAAATGAAGTAAAGAGAGGTGACAAATATGTTCCTACTTCATTCCACCTCCATAATGGGATTGATAAGACTATAGCTGGGTATAGAATAACAGCCAAAGGACTCAAAATTCTACACTTGGAGTACTCTAGAATAAAAATTAATGGTATTGATTGTTGTTGACCTAGACGTTCTATGTCTTAAGTTGAACTTGGTTGAGGGAAGGCCCATCGAATCAGAAAGGGCTGCAACAGAGGAGTTTTGTCCTTCCTCCCGGACATCTCCAGGGTTGAGGAAATAAATTTTCAATAAATTTCCAGCAAGACTACCTGACAGGACATGGCAAAATAATTAATCAATGGACGATCAGAGCAGTTACTGATATCTTAGACTCCCTCTCTGATGATAATTATTAGATGAATCTGGTGACTACTTGGATGGATGGGGAAGCTGAGCATAGCAGGCCACATCTTTTTGTGATCTTAGATCAAAAGAGCCCCTGGTGTTCCCAGGAGTGGTCTCAGCGTGTTTATAAAAAAAACCAGTAAATAAGGCTCACCTACCATAAATTTAAATCAGTTTTTCAAGAAGAATCTGTTTGAAAGCAATACTAAATTTTAAATGGACTGCTGGATTATTAAGACTACTAGATTAAGGAGATTTGAAATAAGATATTCTACAGCAATTAAATTTCCGCCTAGTCAATACAACTGACATAACTTTACAGAAGCAATATATCATTCAGCATATTTTCTTTGTTTGCACGATAAAATGTAGGGAGTTTTAAAGCCCTGAATCACAAGCAGTAAGTGCAGTTTTTTAAACTGTTATGCCACTTTCCCTGGCAAAAGCCTAGAATCTCCCAGGTTAGATGTACAGAAGCCTAGGAAACCAGAAATAAAGAAGCAGTTTCCTTCTATCTGAGTGATTTTTCCTTTAGAGTAGCAAAATCAGAGATGTCTATTGCTTTTTGAATATTTTATAAGCTCATCTGGATTTTGCTGAACCTTAGTGGACTTAATACAGTGAGAAGTAAATAATAAGGATTTGCCCTGTACTTATGTTCCAAATTTTCCTCTGCAGCTAAAGTGAATCCCCAAAAGTATGTGGATATGTCTAGAATGACCATAAGAGTCACATGTTTGTTTAGAACAGGATGGCACAGACGCAAGCAAGGGAAGCTGGTTTGTTGGGTTTTTTTCAGCTAGCCACATACTCCTCAATGTTATTGATTTAATCAGATATAGATAAAATTTAGGGGGGCAAATACATTCTGCATGTAAAATACAGAAGTTAGTAATGAAACAGCAAAATAGCATCTAATTCACAACTGCAATAATTTTATGATTTTCAAACATGTTAGACTTCTAAAAATATACTTTTTAAAAGACGTTGCTAGTACAAAAACTGGGGTTTTTTTGCATGTAGGTAGGCAATTCTTCTCTACCAGGTAACTAAACTAAAAAAACCCCAAAACCCAAAACAGAACAAATTTGGTACAGTTAAGATGTCTTTGTAGATTACTGTATTACTCTGCACATTTAATATAGCTTATTAGATGCTGTATTGTAAGGACAGGCATACATACATCCATACCAAGATTTTTTTTTCACCTGCAGCCATGAACATGTTAGCAGAAAATTGTCAAAAAAGGCCAGCATGGTCATTTTAATTTTAGAAGGTATAGGGCAGAATATTATAATGAAAATATGTCATTCTTCATGGTTTAGACTGGATGCATATTTTTGTTCTCTGCTGCTGTTTATATTGAACATATTCTGGGAATTGAATTTCCTTATAAAAATGAAGCATATGGTATTCAAGGTAATGTTAGCGGTCAGTTCTCAATGATATCTTGACCTGCATGTCTATATCTGTATTGGCATCACCTAAGCTATTTTGTTAGTTCTGAGGAAAGAAAAAAAAATCTCTTAAGAGTCTCCATCCTTTATACACTCTGACCAGGGACATCACTGAAGAGTCACTGCTTTCATTAGCAGCAATAAAAAAACTAAAAGATCCATATTTTTTCATAGAGTTAAAATATAGATTTAAAATAAATCTCACAAATAAAAAGGAAACAGTGTTAAGAATACAACACTTCAGGTGTATAAGTCACATTTTGCACTCTGCCATGATGATTTCATCAAACTTAACTTGCTTGAAAATAAAAAGAATGTGTGCTGAATTCTCAAATCTTTAACTGAAAAAGGGTTTAATCAGGATAGAGTTTTCAAAGGCACAGATGGAAAGCTGTAGTCACTTCCATTGATACACTGCTTCGCTTTTGACGCTCTGCTTGTAGCATTCAGGGGCTTTCTGATTTAGGGAAAGTTGAAGTTTCAGATTCTTGTGTACAAATGCCTAAAAGGCCTGAGAAGACTGATAAATCAGAGACCAAGTTCAAATCCAGTTCCCTCTTTTCTGAAAATTGGTGGGCTTGCATCAGTTTGCTTTCCTGCTGCTCAGCAAGGATACTCACTAATATATGCTGGTCATTAAATATTTACTTACAAAAGTAAGAAAAATAAGTTTGTTTTAAGCAGAAATATTGCTAATTATGCTAGCTGGGTGGTTGTTTATTTAAAGAGATGAAAGATATTCTGAATTATAACTGGCTTTTTTGATTTTTATTTTGCAATGGCTATCTGCTTTGGCATATTTGTAAATGAAGACTATTTTGTTTTCTTGAGAAAAAGTAGTGAAAATTTTCCATATCAATCTGTTATAATATCCAGAATCAACAATTCAGCACATGATCTTGTCACCATATCTTAATTACAGTTGAACGACATCAACGTGTTTGTGGATTGGAAGTAAATGGGTTTTGTATAGGGGATTTCTTTAAATGTCAAATGATATACTCTTCACCTTAAAAAAATGCAAAACAAAATAAAGCACAACAAACAAAAGAAGCCCCCAACCAAGCAACCAAGCAACCAAACAAAACCAGAAAAAAATACTATATATCTGTATACTAT
>NW_008693497.1:0-1036 GCF_000695815.1 Acanthisitta chloris | reverse complement strand
CCAGGGGAAGGGACAGGGGGTCTGGGGTCTGTTCTGGGTGCCAGGGGAGCAGTGTCACCCCAGGGGAAGGGACAGAGGGTCTGGGGGCTGCTCTGGGCTGTGCTGGTGCCCAGGTGGGTGCCAGGGGAGCAGTGTCACCCCAGGGGAGGAGACATCCTGTGTGTGTGGGATGAGGACCAGGAGTTGGTGACACTGAGGTTTCTCTTCCCCTTTCATTCTGTGGGAGGAGGAGGAGGAGGAGGAGGCTGAGGCTGTTGTAGCTCTGTGTGTGTGCCCAGGGCTGGTGGCACTGCCCCCACATACCTGGCACTGCCCTACCTGGCTCAGGTATGTGCTGGGCAAACAGGTTATCTGCAGAGATTTCCACCTGAGGTCACCACTGGAGTTTTGGCAGTGCTGAAGGATATTTAATGCCAGGGGAAGGATGGAACTGGTGGGACTGGAAGTTGTGCCCATGCCCAGGGGTATCTGGGCAGGGTGAGCTCCTTTCCAGAACTCTAGATGAAAGTTGTGAGAGAATCAAGCAGTGAAACAGCAGGAAAAAACTTTCCTGGGATTAGTAACCCTTGGAAATCTGTTGCCCAAACCCATCCCGAGGCTCTTTGTTGCCACTTTATCCTTCCACTGGCACAAAGAGCTGTTTGTCTCCTGCTTTTTTTTTTTCTGGTTGTTTTTTTTTTAAGTGTAGCTTTGTAACAAGGCCTCGATGAGCCATGCCCATGGCATGGAGAGTTGAGGGGAGGGGAAATGAGACTCAAGCCCTGACAGGATCTCTGGCTGATGAGCTGTGGTTGTTTGGCTCATTGCACCCATGACATCAGGGCAGAAAACAATCCTCTTGTGAAACTTCCTCGTCTCAGCTCCAGCTGGGCTGGACTTCACTCACAGTCTCTCTGGGTTCCTTGGCTGACCTCTCTCTGTGTGTGTCTCTCAGGGTTTGTTGGAGGAGGGACAGAAATCCTCAGGGATCATCCCAGGCTTGGCTAGGGGAAGGGAAGGAGCAGACAGAGCCTGTGGGAGAGAAGGGTTGGGGGAG
>NW_008693496.1:651-1389 GCF_000695815.1 Acanthisitta chloris | reverse complement strand
TCCATGCAGTCCCTAGAGAGCCCTGTCGCTCTGAAACCTCATAGCCCAGGTAGATTACTTGTTTCTGCACTATTTGAGCCTTTTCTCGAGTGACTCTGCATCCACCGAGTTCCAGGAAGTTTAAAAGACTCACTGCCCACTGCCTGCATTCCTCTTCAGTTTCTGTAGCTATCAGTAAGTCATCCACATATTCCAGCAGTACTCCTTCCCCAGGTGGTGACTGCAATTGCTCTAATTCTTTAGCCAATTGATTCCCCAAAATGATGGGGCTGTTTTTGAACCTTGAGGTGACACTTTCCAGGTAATTTGGGTCTTTCTCCCTGTACTGGGATTTTCTCATTCAAAGGCAAATATTTTCTGGCTCCCTTTCATCAAGGGGAGGTAGAAAAATGCATCAAAAATGCATCTTTTAAGTCTATTACTTTAAACAAAATCAAAGTGTCCCACTACTTATTTAATAGTGTGTAAGGGTTAACTACTACTGGGTGTAGGCTCTCTGGGATTTCGTTTATGGCCCCCAAGTCCTGAACAAATCAGTAGGTCCTATTAGGTTTCTTCACTGCAGAATTGGAGTGTTCCTTTCAGATTCACATTCTATCAAAAGTCCTAATTGTAAAGCCTTGTTTATTATTGGCTCAATTCCTTTTTAATCCTCCAATCTAAGAAAGTATTGCCTTTTAGATACTGGCTTAGTCCCATTCAACAATTTTATCTCTATCGGTTCAGCTCGCTTTGATC
>NW_008693496.1:0-346 GCF_000695815.1 Acanthisitta chloris | reverse complement strand
CTTGTAGGCTAATGTTTGGGCTGGACTGTCCCATCATCAATGATATCAGCTGTTGGGTTCCAGAATCAGATGCGGGGTCTAAGGTGGTATATTTTTGCATGGCGTCTCTCAGCCTATCTAAGAATGCTGTGGGAGTTTCTTATTGTTTCCTTGTTTAACATTATACAAGGCTGCCTAATTTACTGCTTTAGGAATAACATGTTCTAACCCAAATTAAACTAATAATCTGTACCTAGTTAACAGAGCATAATTTCCTGCATCATTCAGGTTCCATTGTGGGTTAACAAGGGAAAAATGTTGATCTACATTCCCTTACAGTGTGCCACTAGCAATTTGTCCCTGTACA
>NW_008693495.1:0-5922 GCF_000695815.1 Acanthisitta chloris | reverse complement strand
CACACAGCCCCAACCTCACCCCACACAGCCCAACAGGATCTGAGCTGTTCACACACACATCCCAAACCCTCAAACTTACAAAATTCTAGAGGATTGATTGCTGCAGTCACAACTTGAGCACTTACCCTCCTCCTCCTCATCACCTCCTTCAACATAGTCGTCATCATCATCCTCTTCATCCTGTACAAACATTGGGAAACTTTTTGTACAATGGTTTTTTGTTGAAGTGTTACTTCTTCCATGCTGATCCCAAGCAGCAATCCAGGAATTCCTCACTTCCCAGTGAGTCTCCTTGTTTTTCCCCCTGATCACTGTGCTGTGCCAGCTCAGAGGAAGTTTCTGAGAGAGAGAGATGCCAATGGCTTTGGATTTCCTTTGGATCTGGAGCTGGTAAGGGCCAAGGCCAAGGCCAAAGCATAATCTCTTTCCCAAGTTGTTGGGTTGGGTTTTGTCTCATTTTCAAGCTGACAAATGTGAACTATCAGCTCCAGAGAATCCAGCAGTGATCTCCCAACAGCAGGAGATCATTCCCTCCTGGCACCTCTCAGACAAACTCAACTCTTGTTTTCATATCCCTCTGCTCAGGGGAGTTTTACACACAGGGGGATATGCCAAGTGGAAACAGAAAAACAGCTTATCCAAGATGGGAATTGGAACATGGGAATTAAACCCCTCTGGATTAGGATCCAAACTCCCACCAAAATACCAGTGAGGGCAGGGAAACTGGTGCAGCCTCACACACAAACCCCACACCAGGCAGGCACTTTGTGGCCTGAGGCTTCACCCCTGGCCAGAAACCCACACCAGGCAGGCACTTTGTGGCCTGGGATTTCACCTCTGGCCAGAAATTTTGGTGGGACCAGTTAAAAAAGTGTCCTGAGTGAACAAAAAACCCTCCAGGAGCTTCTCTTTGCCTCCTGCACTTGGCAGAACTTCCTACCTGAATCTCTTCTTTCATCAGGTACGAAAGACCAACTTCCTCCTCCTCTTCCCCTTCCCCCAAATCTGAAGCTCCATCATCTTCATCATCTTCCTCTTCATATTCTCCTGGAGGACCAGCTTCATTCTCATCATCATCATCATCTTCATCCCCTTCTGCAGTGAAGAACATACAGAGGAGAAATTCAGTTTCACCCTCTCTCTGAACACACCAGCTCAGCTCTAATGGCTTTTTTTTTTTTCAGAAGGATTTGGAGTTTTTTGACTTTTCCCCTCAATGGATTGTGACCACATTAATCCTTATCATTTTTCCTTCAGGAAAGGCTTTTCCACCACAAACTTCAGGCAAACCTCTCCACACCTGAGGCAGCCCCAGGCACAAACAAAGAGTGGAAGGAACTTTGCTACAGAATCCAACCCTAAAACACACCAAGGTAGAACCAATGTGACAAAGTAGAACCTGTAGCTCCAACAAGATGATCCTGGAGCACAAACCTCTGGCACAGCTCAGTGATTTAACACTGGAATTCATTCCCAGCTTCCCCCATTACTGGATATCTTCTCACATTCCAAGGATCAACTGCTCAGCTCTCTGTTAAACCCAAGACCCACTGGATGTGCTGCCAGCAGGAACAACCTCCTTTAAGGACACCAACCAAGGTGGGACCAAAAGGAATTAGATGTGGTTTGGGGACAAAAAAACCCCAAAAAAGTCCTGTTATACCAGAGCTGGAGGTGAAGCCATTACAGAACCATCTCTGCTCCCAACAGTGTGTGTGTCCTTGCTCTGCATCACTCATTTCTATCAGGTAATTACCATCATCGTCGTCTTCTGAGTCTGGTGCCTCGTTGTCCTCCTGGTCAAAGCCATCCAGGTATGTGATCTGCTGGAGGAGCTCAAAGATGCTGTCCCTGTAGTCCTCGAGGTTCGTAATCTCACAGTTGAACAGGTCAAGGCTCTTCAAGTTCTTCAGATTTTGCTGCCAAGTGAATGCAAAGGGTTTTTCCCCTCCTCTCTACACCCACGTGGTGCTCAGAACGTTCTGGCCTCATCTCTCGTTTCTAGTCAGCTTTTTTCTCCCCCAAAAAGTTCACCCCAAGTCGTTGGCAGTGGCTGAACTCCCACCCAAAGTGTCTGTGTGGGTCATTTCCCAACAGCTCCTACACTGCCAAACTCCCCAGCTGAGTATGCAGAGCCCAGTTTGGGGCAGAAATCCCAGTTCTCCAGGAAAACAGGAGGAGGGAACACCACCAGCAGTTTCCACCCACTGCTGCTGCTCCCCAGGTTTGCTCCTGTGTCCCACACACCTCTGAGTCACTCAACAGGCCAATGAAAGCTCCTCCAACCACGTTTGGGAGGATCAACACGACACAATTTCCTTCAGAGACAAACCAAACCCAAGGATCCATCACTCAGGACATCCCATTCCCATGTCCACCCAGCTGGGACTGACCACAACATGGACAAACATCTCTCCCAATCCACTGCAAAAATAGCCATGAATTCTTGACCAAAAAAAAATGAGTGTTTCTTCCACTTCCCACTTCATACTCACAAGAGCTTCCACAGTGCCAAGATCTTTGATTTTGTTGCCACTTAGATTTAGATATGTGAGATTTGGACATCGCTCCGCAAGGACCTCGAGGCCTCCAGAAATGACATTGTCACTCAGCTCCAGCTGTCGTAGGGGGGAAAAAAAGGGGTTAATCACTTGGGTTGTCACCCTTGGACTCATCATTCACTCAGAGTTTCATCACTCTGGAAGAGTCAACAAGCTTTAGGTTGAGAATTAGCAACTGTCCTCAAAGCCTCCTGGGTTTGGGCACCTCCAGTTGAAGTTTTTAGGCCTAGAGTTTACCACCAGCAATGGACAACCCAAGAATTTCTCATCATGGTCCCACACCCAGCAAGGCCTGACCAACCTTCCCAACACCACCCCAAGACCCACTGACCAAGCCCAACACGCCACGATCGACGGAGACACCAAAACCACTTTGCCATCTTGAAAACCTTCACTTCCCAAGCCCAGGAAGAACCAGCAGCACCACTAAGTCCAACCATGAGGGGCAAAAACACAACCACAGCTCCTCCCCAGGCCTCAGCCTCCCCGGAGCGGGACGAGACTCACCTTGCGGAGCTTACTCAACGTGGGCAGCTTGGCCAGCGACGTCAGCTCCACGTTGGCCATGCTGAGGAACTGCAGCTCCTTGAAGGAGTCGTTGAGCCCTTCGATCTCTCCATTGCTGGACCGACAGTTATCGAGCACCAACTCTGTCACCTGGGCACAAAGGGAGGAAGGGGTGGGTGGGACAGAGCGGGCACACTGGTACCCTCAGCAGGGACCAGGCCATGTGGGCTGGGGTGGGTTCACCTCCAACCTGATGGGGTAAATTTGGGGGTTGGTTCATCTCCCACCAATCCAGGTGGGCAAATCTGGAGGTTGGTTCACCTCTCATCCCCAACCTGGATGGGCAAATCTGGGGATTGGTTCACCTCTCATCCCCAATCCAGGGCAAATCTAGAGGTTGGTTCACCTCCCACTCCCAAACCAGGTGGGCAGATTTGGGGGTTGGGTGACCTCCCACTCTCAACCTGGATGGGCAAATTTGGGGATTGGTTCATCTCTCACCCCCAATCCAGGCAGGCAAATTTGGAGGTTGGTTCACCTCTCATCCCCAACCTGGATGGGCAAATCTGGGGATTGGTTCACCTCTCACCCCCAATCCAGGTGGGCAAATTTGGGGATTGGTTCATCTCTCACCCCCAATCCAGGCAGGCAAATTTGGAGGTTGGTTCACCTCTCATCCCCAACCTGGATGGGCAAATCTGGGGATTGGTTCACCTCTCACCCCCAATCCAGGTGGGCAAATTTGGGGATTGGTTCATCTCTCACCCCCAATCCAGGCAGGCAAATTTGGAGGTTGGTTCACCTCTCATCCCCAACCTGGATGGGCAAATCTGGGGATTGGTTCACCTCTCATCCCCAATCCAGGTGGGCAAATTTGGGGGTTGGTTCACCTCTCACCTCCAATCCAGGTGGGCAAATTTGAGGGTTGGGTGACCTCCCACTCCCAAACCAGGCGGGCAAGTTTGGGGATTAGTTCACCTGCCACCACCAACCTGATGGGCAAATCTGGGGGTTGGTTCACCTCCCACCTCCAATCCAGGTGGGCAAATTTGGAGACTGGTTCACCTCTTATCCCCAACCTGATGGGCAAATTTGGTGATTGTTTTATCTCCCACCACCAACCTGATGGGCAAATTTGGGGGTTGGTTCACCTCCCACCTCCAATCCAGGTGGGCAAATTTGGAGACTGGTTCACCTCTTATCCCCAACCTGATGGGCAAATTTGGTGATTGTTTTATCTCCCACCACCAACCTGATGGGCAAATTTGGGGGTTGGTTCACCTCTCACCTCCAATCCAGGTGGGCAAATTTGAGGGTTGGGTGACCTCCCACTCCCAAACCAGGCGGGCAAGTTTGGGGATTAGTTCACCTGCCACCACCAACCTGATGGGCAAATCTGGGGGTTGGTTCACCTCCCACCTCCAATCCAGGTGGGCAAATTTGGAGACTGGTTCACCTCTTATCCCCAACCTGATGGGCAAATTTGTCAACCTGGAGGGGCAAATTGGGGGGGTGGTTCCCCTCCCACCACCAACCTGGATGGGCAAATCTGGGGTTGGTTCACCTCTCATCCCCAATCCAGGTGGGCAAATTTGGAGGTTGGTTCACCTCCCACTCCCAACCTGGATGGGCAAATTTGGGGGTTGATTCCCCTCCAAACCAGACAAGTACCCTCAAAATCACCCACACTTGTCCAACTCTAAAAACCACAATAATTTCCCTTCCTCTGAGCACATCTCAAACTCTGCCAACTCCCACCTGCCCCAAACTCCACGGGCAGTGCCACAATTCCTGACTCCTCCTCAACCCTCACATCCAACTGTGCCTACCCAACCCCAAAAAAAACAGTTTCTCTCCGAACCCAACCCCCAAAAAAACCAGTTTCTCTCCGAACCCAACCCCAAAAAACCCCAGTTTCTCTCCAAACCCAACCCCAAAAAAACCCAGTTCCTCTCCGAACCCAACCCCAAAAAAAACCAGTTTCTCTCCAAACACAACCCAAAAAAAACCCTCTCCAAATTCCTCTCCAAACCCAACCCAAAAAAAACCAGTTCCTCTCCGAACCCAACCCCTTCTGCCTCCAGATCATTTTCCCAGCAAGTCCTGCAGGTTAATTAAGCCCAATTAACTAACTTCCTCGTGCCACAGCCACACGGTGATCGATACAGCTCACAGACTTGGAGGAGCAGCCAATTAATTTTAGATTATTTTCTCTCCATCCCCTCATTAAAGGACAGGCACAAGGTGACTCTCAGCATTTTGGGAGTACTGCAGACCCCAAATAGCTTCGGGACAACTTCCTACTCCACTTATTTGGATTTTTATTTTTTTTTTCCATCAGTATTCCATAAAAACAAGGAGCAGGAAGAGATTTCCCAACTTCACCCCCCACAGCAACCACCACCACTAAAAAACTCGCAGAGTTTGGGTTCAACCATCACTTTCAGGTACTTTTTCTTTCTTTTTTTTTTTTTTTCCCCTCTTTTTCCCAAACCCTCTTTTTCCCAAACCATCGAGTCAGGGATGGCAAAGGCTCTGGATTTTCTCTTGGGAAGAGCCAAGAACTGGAATTCCTGGATGGGAAACAGGAGAACAACCCTCGGGGGAATTGTGTCCCAATCCTTGGTGGAAATTTATTTTTAATTTGTTTTTCCCAATTAAAAAAACCAAAACAAACCGGGAAGTAGGGAACGCGCGGCGCTGGGGAGGGGGCGCAGAGACCCCCGCGCTGCGCACGGAATCGCGTTCATTAGCGTTAATTAGCGCTAATTAGCGCGGCCGGGAGGAGGGACGCGCCGTGACCTGTTTACCGCGGCCGAGCGGAGCTGGAGGAGGATTAACGGGAGGGGGGGAA
>NW_008693494.1:0-1123 GCF_000695815.1 Acanthisitta chloris | reverse complement strand
CTGGGACACGCTGGCAGCCGCAGGCACGTGTGTGCATGCGTGTGTGTGCTTGTAAACACGTGTGTGCGTGCACATGCTCGCACACGTGTGCTTGTGGGCCCTTGCATGCACATGCACCTGTGCACATCCTTGCACACACATGTATACATGCATGTGCACTCATGTACACACTTGCACGCACATACATGTAGGTCTTTACACGCATGTGCACTCGTGCGTACTTGCACATGTGTGCTTATGGGTCTTGGTGTATGTGCACTCATGCACACGCTTGCACACACATGGATCTGGGTCCGTGCACTCAGGCTCGTGCTTGCACACATGTGCACACTCACCCACACGTGTGCATGGGTCCTTACCAACACATCCATTCATGTGTGTGCTTGCACATACTTGAACATACATGCACACACGTGATTCCACACACTTGAACACACACATGCACAATTGTATAGACTTGGCACACTTGCACACACACAACACGCGTGCACACACAACATACGTGCACACTCACCCCCCCCACGCAGTGTGCCGGGAAAGCCAGGCACCCCCAGCCAAGCTGCTGCTCTGGGACTAATTAATTAATTAAGGAGTGCACCAGGTATTAAAGCTGCTTGGTCTAATTACAGATTTTTAGGGTGATGTGAGGTGCAGGAGGGAGGTGCTTCCCCCATACCTGGGGCATCCCCAGAGGGGCAACAGAGGCAGTGTGGGGTCCATGGAGGTGAAAAACCCATCAAAGTGCCCAAATTGACCCTGTTTGAGCCTTTTCTGTGTATTTAAACCCTGCTCTAAGGTGGGGAACAGAGGAGTGTTAACTCTGGAACCTACTGAGGGCTGCAGTGGGGAAGGCTGCTCAGGCCTTTAGCCAGCCCTCCCTGGGGGTGGGGTGGGGATGATGGGGATGACAGGAGTGATGGCAGATGATGGGAGTGACAGAGGTGGTGGGGGTTGACAGGGATGATGGGGGGTGACAGGGAGTGAGGGGGATGACAAGGTGATGGCAGGTGATGGGGGGACAAGAGGAAAGGGAAGGACACAGGCAGTGAGGAGGACGCAAAGGGAAAGGGGGAACATGGGGTGATGAGGAGTGGTGGAGAGTGACAGACAGTGATGGGGAAGA
>NW_008693493.1:0-767 GCF_000695815.1 Acanthisitta chloris | reverse complement strand
ACCCCCAAAATCGGCCTCAAACACTCCCTAAAATCCACCCCTAGCACCCCCAAATCAGACCAAAATACTCCCAAAAATCCAGCCCGGGCACACCCCCAAAATCGGCCTCAAACACTCCCTAAAATCCACCCCTAGCACCCCCAAATCAGACCAAAATACTCCCAAAAATCCAGCCCGGGCACACCCCCAAAATCGGCCTCAAACACTCCCTAAAATCCACCCCTAGCACCCCCAAATCAGACCAAAATACTCCCAAAAATCCAGCCCGGGCACACCCCCAAAATCGGCCTCAAACACTCCAAAAAATTGGCCTCAAACACCCCAAAAACTCCAGCCTCGGCACCCCAAAAAACCCAGCCCTGGTACCCCCAAAATCAGCCTCAAATACCCCAAAAAACCCACCCCGGCACCCCAAAAATCGGCCTCAAACACCCCAAAAATCCAGCCCTGGCACCCCCAAATCAGACCAAAACACCCCAAAAATCCACCCCTGGCACCCCAAAATCGGCATCAAACACCCAAAAAATCCAATCCTGGCACCCCAAAAAATCCACCCCTGGCACCCCCAAATCAGACCAAAATACTCCCACCCCAAAAAATCCCCCCCTGGCACCCCAAAAATCAGACCAAAATACTCCCAAAAATCCACCCCTGGCACCCCAAAAATCAGCATCAAACACCCCAAAATGTGTTCCTGACCCCCTAATTCTACCCAGGCACCCCCAAATTCTCACTGGGGACCTCCCACTGCCCTCCCAGTGCTCCCA
>NW_008693492.1:4340-4909 GCF_000695815.1 Acanthisitta chloris | reverse complement strand
CATGTTGAGAGGAGCACAAGGAGATCTCGGGGTGTTCATGACCTCCTTGGTCACCCCTGACGCCCCACGTGTCCCCAGCGCCCGTTGGGGTCCCGTTCCCAGGACCTGCTGTGTGGGGAAGGTCCTCAGAAGCTGTTGGAGACCTTCCGGCGCCGCTTGGACACCATCTCCCAGCGCATCCAGCGTCGGAACGCGGCGCTGGAACTGCCCTACCCCTACCTCGACCCCCTCTTGGTCCAGGAGAGTGTCTCCATCTGACCCCACCCTGGCCCCAACACCCCTGGGTGTCCTCAAGCCCCTCCTGAAGTCCTCAACCCTCTTGGACCATCCCCAAGTATGTCCCCAACACCCTCCAAGGTGTCTCCAGTGTCCTTGGGCCATCTCCAACCTGCCCATGATGTCCCCAAACCTTCCCAATTCCAACTCACCTGGTTGTCCTCAGCCCCCTCCTAAGCTCCCCAACCCTTTGGACCATTCCCAACCCCCTCCTGGGTGTCCCCAACCCCTTTGGACCATCCCCAACCCCCTCCTGGGTGTCCCCAACCCCTTTGGCCCATCCCCACCCCCCT
>NW_008693492.1:2487-4289 GCF_000695815.1 Acanthisitta chloris | reverse complement strand
GTCCCCAACCCTTTGGACCATCCCCAACCCCCTCCTGGGTGTCCCCAACCCCCTTGAACCATCCACAGGTGTGTCCCCAACACTCTCCAAGGTGTCCCCAGTGTCCTTGGACCATCTCCAGTCTCCCCATGGTGTCCCCAACCCTCCCCATTCCAACACTCCTGGATGTCCCCAACTCTACCAAGATGTCTCCAACCCCTTTGGGCCACCCCCAGGTATGACTCTCCCTCAGTCCCATCTTGGGGTGTCAATAAAGGACCAAGTCCTGATGTCTCCTCACCTGTCCCGGTGTCACCTCACCTGTCCTGGTGTCACCTCACCTATCCTGGTGTCACTTCACCAATCCAGGTGTGACCATGGAGGTGACAACAAGGTGAGGGTGGCACTGAGAGAATGTGACCCCTGGAGGGTCCAGCCCTGTCCTGTCCTTGGTGACACTGGAAATACCTTGTCCTGTTCAGCCTTGTCCTGGTCACCAAGGAGAGAGTGACCCCAAGGTGAGGGTGGCCCTGGCAGGAGGTCCCTGGGTGGCCCTGGCAGTGAGTTCCTGGCTTGGACCTGATGGGATTTGGGTCAAGAATAACCAACTCCATGTGGAAATGAGGCAGATTCCAAGCCAAGGAAGGATCTGAAGGTCACCCATGGTCTCCACCCAACCAGAGATGTTTATTGCTGCTCCTCCTGGAGGTCCAGCACTGGCCAGAATTTCTGAGACCTCACTCTTCTGACACTTGACCTTGGTGGGCTGGGTGGGAGCTCCTCAGAGCTGGTGCTGTGCCCTGAGCTCGATGTCTCTGACAAGACAGCGATTAATGGAGTTTGGGAATACCAGGGCTGCTCAGAATGGCTCTGCTTGGCTTTCTTCAGCTTCTTTCTCCATTCTCTTCCTTCTCTTCCATCACCTCTTCCTCCTTCTCCTCTTCCTCCTTCTCCTCCGTTCTCCTCTTTTCTCCTTCTCCTCTTCCTCCTTCTCCTCTTCCTCCTTCTCCTCTTTCTCCTTCTCCTCTTCCTCCTCCTTCTCCTCCTCCTCCTTCTCCTCCTCCTCCTGGTGACTGGGAGCCCCAGAGCAGCCGAGGATGGCTCTCCTGCATGGCTTTCTCCAGCTTCTTCCACCACTGCCTTCCTCTTCTTCCTCCTCCTCCTCCTGCCCCAAGCTGCTGAGCTCCTGGAATTCCACCTTGAAACATGACTCTACCCTGACCTTTCTTGGTCCTCAGAGCAGAGCTCACCTGTGGCTGCAACCTGGAGAGAAGAGCAGAGAGGTCACCCCAAGCCCTGGGAGCTCCACAACATCCTCAACCTTCAGCCTCACCTCTTTGTCCTCTTCTTCCTCCTCTGGCTGTCCTGCTGTCGTGCAGCCTGTCGTGCAGCCTGTCCTGCAGCCCGTCCTGCAGCCTGTCCTGCAGCCTCTCCTCTAGCTTTGCGGAAATTTCGTGTCCTTGTGGTCCTTTCTGGGGTCTTCTGGAAGGTGAGACCTGGCCAGAGGAGACATCTGTGTCCAGTGACATCTCCCGAGGGAAGGAGCAGCTCCAGGGCTGGGAACAAGGAACCTGTTCCACCCATCCCTAGGCCCAAACTCCCAATATTTTTTTCCCTTCCTTTTTTTTCAACTTTTTTCACCCAATTTCTTGGATTTTCCCCCATTTCTTCACACTTTCCCTGTTCCACCCATCCCTGGGTCCCAACTCTTCCCGTTCTCCCTCTCCCTCCACTTTTCAGGTTCTTCCCTTTTTGCCACCAAGTTGGTTTTTTCCCCTGAAATTTTTGTCCTTCTTTCTTCAACCCTTTTCATCCAATTTCTT
>NW_008693492.1:0-2411 GCF_000695815.1 Acanthisitta chloris | reverse complement strand
CGTATTCCTTTGCTTCCTCCTCACTTCTTTCATTTCCCCCTTTCATTTCTCTTCTTTTTCCCCTCATTTCTTCCCCTTTTTCCTCATTCCTTCACCTTTTCCCCCATTTGTTTTGCTCTTTTCCCGTTTTCTTTGATTTCCCCAGCTTCCCTCTGCTCCCCCACTTCTTCCCTTTTCCTTCCCCATTTCCTTCCTTTCTCTTCTCCATTTCTTCCCCTTCCCCCATTCCTTTCCCTTTTTCCCTCATTCCTTTCCCCTTTCCCATTCCTTTCCCCTTTTCCCCATTCCTTTCCCCTTTTCCCCATTGCTTTCTCCTTTGCCCCATTCCTTTCCCCTTTTCCCCATTCCTTTCCCCTTTTCCTCCACTCCTTTCCCTTTTTCCCTCAGTCCTTTCCCCTTTTCCCCATTCCTTTCCCCTTTTCCTCATTCCTTTCCCCTTTCCCTCATTCCTTTCCCCTTTCCCCTATTCCTTCCCCTTTTCCCCATTTTTCCCTCTTTCTCCTTTTCTCTCATCTCCTCCCAATTCCTTTGCTTTTTCCCCCATTCCTTTGCTTTCCCCCCATTTCTTCCCTTTTCTATCCCAATCAATTTGCCTTTTCCCTACTTTTTCCTCTATTTCTCCCACTCCTTTGCCTTTCCCACCCACAATTCCTTCCTTTTTCCCAATTTTTTTCCCCCATCCCTTCCTTCTGTCCCCTCAGTGCTCCATCCTGTCCCAGTTTTCTCCAGCACCTGGAAAGGCCCAGGAGACACTTTACCTTTCTGTTCCCTCCTGAATCGTGGCCCCAGGTCCTTCCTCTCCCTCTGGACCTCTTCTGGAATCTCCTGGAGGCTCTGGAGCAGCATAGCCCTTGACAGAGGTGCAAGGACCTCCTCCTTCTGCAGCCTGGGCAGGAGAAGGAGACTCCAAAATCACTCTGGAATCACCACGTTGGTTCTCGAATCCAAACTTTTTCCCCCAGTCTCCTCTGGTTTCCTCCCAGTCTTCCCTGGTTTCTCCCAATCTTCCTTGATTTCCTCCCAATCCTCCCTGGTTTCCTCCCAGATTTCCTCCCAATCCTCCCTGGCTTCCTCCTAATCCTTCCTGATTTCTCCCCAATTTTCCCTGATTTCCTCCCAATCCTCCCTGCTTTCCTCCCAATCCTTCCTGATTTTCTCCCAATCCTCCCTGAATTCCTCCCAGTCTTTCCTGATTTCCTCCCAATCTTCCATGGTTTCCTCCCAGTCTTCCCTGGTTTCTCCCAATCCTCCCTGATTTCCTCCCAATCCTCCCTGGTTTCCTCCCAGTCTTTCCTGGCTTCCTCCTAATCTTCCCTGGTTTCTCCCCAATCCTCCCTGATTTCCTCCCAATCCTCCCTGGTTTCCTCCCAGTCTTTCCTGGCTTCCTCCTAATCTTCCCTGGTTTCTCCCCAATCCTCCCTGATTTCCTCCCAATCCTTCCTGGTTTCCTCCCAATTCTCCCTGGTTTCCTCCCAATCTTTCCTGATTTCCTCCCAATCTTCCATGGTTTTCTTCCAATCTTCCCTGATGTCCCAGTGTCTCTCAGGGACTCCCAGTCTTTCCTGATTTCCTCCCAATCTTCCATGGTTTCCTCCCAGTCTTCCCTGGTTTCTCCTCAGTCCTCCTTGGCTTCCTCCTAATCCTTCCTGGTTTCTCCCCAATTTTCCCTGATTTCCTCCCAATCCTTCCTGATTTCCTCCCAATCCTCTCTGGTTTCCTCCCAGTCCTTCCTGATTTCCTCCCAATCTTCCCTGGTTTCCTCCCAATCTTTCCTGTTTTCCTCCCAATCTTCCATGGTTTTCTCCCAGTCTTCCCTGATTTCCTCCCAATCTTTCCTGTTTTCCTCCCAGTCTTCCACGGTTTTCTCCCAATCTTCCCTGATTTCCTCCCAATCCTCCCTGATTTCCTCCCAGATTTCCTCCCAATCCTCCCTGATTTCTTCCCAGTCTTTCCTGGCTTCCTCTGAATCTTCCCTGGTTTCTCCTCAATCCTCCCTGGTTTGATCCCAATCCTTCCTGATTTCCCCCATCCCACCACATTCTTCCCTCAATCCACCACATCTTCTCCAACCCACCTTGGGTTTTTTTCCCCCAACTCCACCATAGTTTTCCCTCAATCCCCACCCCAGACTCAATCCAGGCCAACAGAACCACCTGGAGTAGAATTCCAGACCACCTAAAGCCATGGAATCTTGGAATGGTATGGGTTGGCCCTTGCTCCAACCCATGGAGGTCCCACAATGGTGTCCCCAACCCCTGGAGCACCAACCATGGCTTGAATTGTCCTAAGATGAGCTCAGGGAAGAGGATGACATGGCCAGAGGAGGTCAGGGAGGATGCAGGGAGCGTCCTGGGCATCACCATGGCCAGAAGCTCTGAGACCTGCAACACAGGAGAGTGAGGATGACCAGA
>NW_008693491.1:1127-2362 GCF_000695815.1 Acanthisitta chloris | reverse complement strand
CTCCCCCTCCTTCTCCATTTATCTCCTGTTTTCCCATTCATTCCCTTTTCTCCTCCAGCCCAATGAGTCACACAAGCCCTGAATCCTTTGCCTGCTGCCGTCTCCTCCCTTCTATTATATTTTTTCCTTTGCTTTTAACAGCACTTTCCTTTTTCACCCGTGGGGGGAGAGATTCGGGATGTACATTTTTCCCAGCTCCCCCCCCAGCCACCTCCCAGCTCCTGCCTCACTGTGAAGCCCTTAAAAGTAATAAATAAATAAAACAACGGCTGAGGAAAGAAAAGGCAGGAAACGAGTGACAGGGAAAAGGAACCAAAACGAAAGAAAGAAGGAGGAGGGAGAAAAAAAGTCCTACTCGGGCTATGAAATATTTATTAGCCAGCGCGTGCCGAGCGCGTTAATAAAGCTGCAGCATTTGCATATTTTTTCCGTCGGCGAGGAGTGAGGTGTCTGTTTGGGGGTGAAGGCAAAGCTGATCCAAAACCGATCCCCTCGGTCCCACGTGGGTTGTGGTCCCACTCGAAGAGACACCAGCCCTCGTGCGTGAGGCACATTGGTGTCACTGGGAGCAGGATCCCACAGGGCCACAGGCAGCTGGAGGGAGGGACACGAGTGGAGTGTTTGGTGCATTGGGTGGATTGGGATTTGGCGAGTTCATCTGGGCTGTCCTTTGGCTGAGAAGGTGCTGGTGTCAGTTTCACCCATCCCAATGCTGGGGGTGCCCAACTTGGTGCTGGGTTCACCTGTCCCAGTGCTGCAAGTGTCTGTCCCAATGCTAGGGGTGCCCATCCCGGTGCAGGGGTGCCCATCCTGATGCTGGGGGTGCCATGGTTGCCTGCCCACTTTGCTGCCAGTGGTTGCAGCTGCAACAACACAGAAGAGGCAGAGGAAGGACCAAGCAGGCCATAGGGACAGACTGGATGGTAGGGACATGAGTGGGGGCACAGGGGGCACAGAAATGCTCACCTAGGGCACATGGCCATGCCAAGCACATTGCTCTGTGCTTTCATGTGTCATCGTGTGTGTCACTGCGTGGACGCACACAAACATGCTTGCAGGGACACGCAGGACATATGAAGGTGCTCGTGCACACCCAGATGCAAGTGGAGCAGCATGTGTGCATGTAAGCACTTGCTGGCATTACTTGCATTTGCTTGAGCATGCAGGTGACTTGGGCACACACCTGTGCACCACTCACCTGCAGGCTCAGCAACACCCGCCCTGGAGCTCTCCGC
>NW_008693491.1:0-1085 GCF_000695815.1 Acanthisitta chloris | reverse complement strand
GGCACGCCGGGCCCCGAGCCCAGCGCGGCACCGCGGCACCGGCACCGCATTAGCACCCGCTCGGTGCCGGGAGATAAATGGGAGCTGTCAGAGGCACCTTGTTTGCTGCTAACCTTTGGAAATGCCACGGCACCCCGGGCTGGGCGCGCCGGGGGGAGTGGGCCGTTGGGGATTGTTGCTCACCACCTCCAATTAATCTCCTCGTGCTAACGAAGGCGGCCGGGCAACAGGGGAGAGGTGGGGTGACAGGGGAGTTTGACCCTGTGCCCATGGGGAGAGAGGGAGACCCTGAGCAGCAGATTGGTGTGTGAGCTGCCAGTGGTCCCCAGCAAGGCAGGGGGACAGGATAGGGATGGGGTGGGAACGGGTTAGAGGTAGAGATGGGAACATGCTGATGATATCAGTGATGACAGGCTGGGTGTCATCATCCTGGATGACAGGATGGGGACAGGATGACCACGGGGATGGGGATAAAACCAGGGACAGGGACAGGCTGGCTGTAGGGATGAGGCCTTTGGTGAGGGGTGTCACGGTGCTCTGTTCCCGGTGCTGGTGGGGGCTGTTTTGCCTTGAGTCTGTACCTCAGCCCCATTCTTGGCATGCTGGAGCTCATCACAGCCCACACCAGAACAGCCTGTCCCTCCATTCCCCCCGTACTGCTCTGCTCCCCTCCACCAAGGTGACCGAGGGTCTCGAGGGAACAGCTGACGGTGCTTGGCCCCTCTGGCAAATGGGATGTGAGTGGCCATCACTGCTGGGCCTGACAAACCAAATTGATGCCGGCACCGAGAGCCTTCCCGATCCCTTTGCAGCTGCATCCAGACCTTCCTGCATCCTTCCCTGGCTCTGTGTGCATGCAGCGAGTGACACACAGTGTCCATAGAGACACAGCAGCCCCACATGGGCACATGAAGGGCTTGAGAGCAGCTGAACCGATGCTGTGGGGTGGCACGGGGATGCAGCAGCGTGTGACAGTGAGAAGCAACCGCATCAGGCACACCGAGGTGGCTGGTGCATGGCAGCAGAGCCCGGCATGGCCCTGCCTGGCACCGGACACAGGGCCTGGTGTGGGCAGGGAGGGAGGG
>NW_008693490.1:0-261 GCF_000695815.1 Acanthisitta chloris | reverse complement strand
CCTAGACTCAAAGAGCTGGAATCCAGCTGAAAAATCTGTTTCTGCGGACTTTTTTGTTCCTGTTTCCCACTGAAGTAAAATGATGGAGATTCCTGTTATCCCTCATCACTTTTGAAGCCTTGGATAAATTTCCTTGAAAATCAAGCACTAGCTTTGCCAAGATACATAGATACTTAGGGAGCCTGAGTCACATCCTAGTGGCATTTAGGATGGAGATTTCAGGTTCATGAGAAGAGACACCCTGGCCTGAGTTGGACATAA
>NW_008693489.1:0-4051 GCF_000695815.1 Acanthisitta chloris | reverse complement strand
TTTTTTTCAAAGTGTTTGGCTCTTACAACTCATTTCTCTTCAATTCAAATTTCACATGCTCAGCAGTTTGGTACAAGAGGATGTATTTAGTGTCTTGTAGAAGCAAATATCAATATAGAACCCTAACTTTAGGCAGTCATGTTTCAGACTTTCTTGATATGGCATATTAAATTTATTTAGAAATATTCATTGGCCATCTGTGAACCCACAAATGTACTATATCTCGTATGGTAGGAAAATCTGTGGCTTTTTTTTTTCTCTATGTAGCTAAGAAACATTACTTGCGAGTCACTTTAAATTTAAGCATAGATTACAGAGAAAGTATTTTGAAACTCTGTGATAGCCTGCTGCCAGAATACTGTTTACATTGACAATTTAGTATAGTGGAAAAAATGTTTGTTTTCTATTTATTAGAATTTAGGAGCTGATCTAGATGGGAATTGCTTCCATGCTAGAACTCACAAAAAACTGTCCAGCAGTGGGTTATGTAGCATTAACAGTGAAATGAAATTTTGAAAGGTAATATACTTTGCCTGCAAAGAATCACTGAATCATAGAATTTTAGGGTTTAGAATGGACTTTACAGATCATCTAGTCTCAACCACCTGGGCCTTGGGCAGGGACACCTCTCCACTAGACCAGGTTATTCAAGGCTTTATACAACTTGGCTTTGAACACTACTAGGGTTGTGGCATCCACTACCTCCCTGGGCAACCTATTCCAGGGTCTCACTACCCTCACAGTAAAAAACGTTTTCCAAATATCTAGCCTAAATTTCCCCTCCTTCAATTTGAATCCATTACCTCTTGTCCTGTCACTGCAGTTCCTAACAAAGAGTCCCTCTCTGTCTCCCTTGTAGGCCCCTTCAGATATTGAAGAGTTGCTGTGAGGTCTCAACCAGGTCTTCTCTTCTCCAGGCTGAACAGCCCCAACTGCCTCAGCCTGTGCTCATAGTGAGAGACTCTCTTGCTTCTCCTCTTATCAATTTCGTGGCCCTTCTCTGGATTTGCTCCAACAGTTCCATATACTTCTTATATTGAGGACACCAGAACTGCACGCAGTATTCCAGATGGGGTCTCACGAGAGCAGAGTAGAGGTGGAGAATCACCTTCTTTGACCTGCTAGCCACACTCCTTTTGATGCAGCCCAGGATTGGATTGGCTTTCTGGGCTGCTAGCACACACTGCTGGCTCACTGGGAGTTTCTCATCCCTTGTCATTCCCAAGTCTTTCTCCTCATTGCTGGTCTTAGTTCCTTTCCCATGCAAACTGTAGGTGTGTCTGGGATTATCATGACCTAGATGTAGGACCTTGCACTAAATTTTGTTGAATTTCATGAGGTTTGCATTGGCCCACCTCTCAAGCCTGTCAAGGTCCCTCTGGATCACATCTCTTCCCTCCAGCATGTCAAATTTGGACACTCTGCATAATTTACTTCTAAAGGAGGAGGTTTTCATCTTATATATAGCAACAAAACTACTGAAGCTTGTTAATTAGTAGAGTGGACATTCTTAATGTTTATTAAGCATGGGTACTTATCTAAGCACCATTACATTTGAGGACTGAGTTATTTTTTAAGTGTTTGAAAAGTAGAAGAGGTAATATAAGCTTAAGTGGAACAGAATTAAAATTATCAAGTTCCTCCCTTCACAGTCTCTTTCTGTGATGTCACACAGAGAAGCATATAATACACATCAAGCCTTGTCCAAAATATATTTCTTCTCAAAACTAATGGAAAGCCAGCCATGAAAATGTGACTGCCCCATTTTATACTCATAAATTAAACTATCAGCCAATCATAGCATGGTATGAAAGTCACATTTGTTTGCTGGGTTTGTTTAATAGCTGCCAGGTAATCCCTAGCAGCCCAAATCAATGAAAATGAAAAGTCTACCTAATTAGAGAGAAGGAACTTAGCCTTTGTTGTCTTCAGCACAAATGATTATATGAAGATTGCACTCCAGCTAGCCTCTTGGCTTATGGTTTGATGAGATTTTCCCACAGCACTCATGGGACTTTAAATTTTAATTAAAAGGTTTCCTGGTTCCTTCTCCATGATATCACAAAAGTGATCTCTCTTGAATAGCTTGCTTCTCAAACAATAGCAGAATATGGCACTGTATAAAAGAATATTCTGGAGAGAGCATCTTGAATCACTAAATCATCTTAACTGAATTGTAGTTAGTGATACTCATCATATTTCTTTTTTGAATCAGGAATAATCACTGAGTACTCGTCATTCCTCCTCTATTCTAAAACTTGAGTACAGAAAGACAGAGTCAGTCTACTTCTAGTATCTCCTGTATTGAGGCTGAGGTTGATGTAGCAAACTGGTTAGGAAATAGCTGATATGCCATGGCCAAAACCAAAAAAGTGCAAAGCTGTTTTTAACATGTTTTGAGCCTTTCATATCAATCACTATAAACTAAATATCTGCTTTAAATTAAGAGTCCATACATATATATAAATGAAATTGTACAATACAATTATAGAATCTATAGAATTAAATTTATATTATATATCTACTGAATATAATATAAAGCAGTGGAAATTATTAATAATTTGCACATGGCATCCAGATGAAATGTAAATTGAAAAGAAAGAGCACAATTACTTAATTTTAAGGAGAAAGGAAATAACTTCTAAAATATAAAAGACAGCATACCATGTTGTAATAAAGCTGCTGTCACTCACGCAATACAGTTGAAGTCAATAAATCTACACTAACAATTCATCTACATAGAGGTAGCTTATAGCACAGAGTTTGGAAAAGTTTTACTCTTAATGAAATGCAGATTTTTAATATTAAAGAGTGTTGACCAGTGAAGCATAATTAAGGATTCTGAAACTCTAATTTTCTCCAGAAATTTCTAAATCCATATTGGATATTTTCGTGCTGCATCTGAAGTAAGAATTATTTCAGATAATTTATATTATTTATATTGTGAATCAGTCTAGATATGGCAAGTTTTCACGGTGTTCTAAAGAAGTCATGAAGTTTCCAACAATCTTTTTTCAGTGTTTATTAGATTATCAGAACTAAATTTAAAAATGGTGTTGCAATCTTGATATTATCAAAATATTTACTATTTTTGGACTTTTTTCATATAATAGTTACAGAAAAGTATTACTTCATTCTATAATTTTTATCCAGGCAACTTTAATTATAAGTTAGGTGGGTAATCTTTCTCCACAAGTTATTTTCTTTTAGTATCTGTACTTTTATCCTGTTACTGTCTTGAAGTTAGGCTGTGTATATATTGCTGACTTTACTAGACTAAGACCCACTCCTTGAAAGGAAAGGATTAAATATGTTTTCTCACTTCTGGCATTTGAAAGTATGTCTTACATATGTCAGATTTAAAAGAATTATAATTTTAGAACTTTCTATGTATAGCTTTTCTTTATTTTTTAAAATATTCTGATAAACTCTAATAATGAAATCAAATGTGCCTGTAAGTAGAGAAAACATTGATACTTACATGATCTGATTTGTAACATAAAAACATAATATTCATACGTAACTGTGAGGCAGTGTCAGGCTAGTTCAAAACTGATAGAACTCCTTATAACTCAGTGAGTTCTCTAGATTTTAAGTGCCACATACAAGATCACAGTATCACAGGATATAATCTAACACACATTTACATCAGTTAAATGACATTTTGAAGGATAAATTTTTTTCAAATTGTACACTTTGGAAGCAAACTGGTTATCATCAGTTGAAACTAGAGACTCATTCAACACTACTACACAATTTGTTTCAGTCTTATTGTTGCACCTAATAGGCATGATAAATTTTTTTGTCACTTTGTCATATACTTCTATCTCTGAGCTGACAGACACAAGAGAGGCTACAAGCTAACTGCTGAAAATACTTGAACAGTTAATTTTTAAAAATTTTTCAAGAAACAGCCACTGCCTTTAAGGCATAATTTTATCATTTCTCATTAGTTGATAAAGGAGATGTCCCAACTGCATAGGAGACATGATCACTTGTGGGGAAAAAAAATCAACTTTTAAGTAACTTTCAGATTGTATTTATTTTGTAG
>NW_008693488.1:0-4103 GCF_000695815.1 Acanthisitta chloris | reverse complement strand
TTCCAACCCAGCTGATTCTATGATGATTCTATGATTCTGTTTAAACAATGGCACTAACAATATTCCAGTAGCTTATCATTGGAGTGGTATAGCTAAGGAATCTGGCTGGGAGAGCTTTGATTCTGTTTGTGTTTGTTTCTAGCAAATACACATACTCACAGTTCAGATTCTTTGAGTACTACAGCAGTGTTGAAACACAAGGGGGGAAATGCTATTTGCTAATTTAGCAAGGAACATTAATTTCTGGCTGAACAGCACAGTTTTGATTTTGAGGAATTCAAGAGTAACATCTGGCTTTGCTGAGACAAGAATCTGGATTTAAATCTAACCAGTAAATCCATCCAGGAGAAGACCACACCAGTCCAATTGCCCTGTAAAGATGGTGTGTCATCTGCCAGCGACAAAGATTGGAAGCCATCCTGCCACTCTGTGTCCTGTGTGATTAGTGACATGTAAGAACTGCATCCATGAAGCATTTCCACCCCTCAGAATGCTCTGATACAAATTCATCTTCAGTTTACAGCCTGAAACAGCCTTGTGAGAACCTCTGCACAGTAAAACCAACATTGCTTTTGTGCATTTCCTTTGCATCTTAGAAAGGTTGGACTTAAAAAGAAGGAAATAATATGTGCAACAGAGCTAGACATTTCTTCCTTGTCAGTAAAAGGCTACAAGTACTACCTCATTTTTTTCCCCAGTTATTCTATAAATAATCTCACTGCATTTTCTTTAGGGGTAGGTAGATAAAACTGCTTAGCTTTCAGATCTTAATGTACACAATATATACTGCTAAGTTCATGCCCCTGTCTTCAAATTCTCTAATGCCTTAGGAAAATGACTGCTACAAATATTTGGGGCTTAGAAGTGCACACAGAAATAACCAGTAGCATTTCCCCTTTGATTGCTCTCGCTCTGAATAACAAACACTGGCACAGGAGAAAGAGAGCAAGATGACATCATACCATGTATACCATACCATGTATACCACCCCAAAATGACACTGCCCAAAACACACCTGGAAACAAAAGCTTGGAGAAAATGTTATGTTTCTAATAGGAAATATAGCTCACTGGAATGAATATGCAAAATTCTCTGAGGGGCTGAATTAAATACAGACCTTAATAATTAGCCTAATTACTTCTGTTGTGATTCCACCTTTGGGTCCACATGAAACAAACATCTAACAATTAGTTACACTTTCATTTAATCAACTGGTTTGGAATAAAATAAACTTGTTGTTTTAGAAAGACCAAAGCCAAAACTGTTTGTTTCAATTTAGCATTCAACAATGTCATTAGTTTGGACTAATATACTTATTCGGGGTTTTTTTTTTGCCCAGCAACTGAAATCCTCTATCTGGCCACAAAATAAACCCAACAAAAGCTAGAGCAGAAGGAGGAACATATGATTTGGTAACACAGCCTGGACAAACCACCTCTGAGGGTAAAAACATACATCACGTTTCAGCTTCCAAGCCCAATTTAGTCTTCAGTCTCTCAACTGAGCCTGTCAATTAGGGTGTCAATTAGGCCTTGATCCAGCAGAGCACCGAAGCATGTGTGTAATCTGAGCATGTGAATAACCTTGTTGCTCACTGCAAATCAGGATGATAGCGATGGGGAACAAATGAACAGGACCCACCAGTTCATTCTCACACACAGCAATTACACCACACTTTAAAATATCTTCTTGATGAAGCAACACACTGGAAAATTGTGGCATTTATCATCTCTGTTCCTTTTGGAGCCAGTAGAAAATAGGGTTGCTGTTAACATTTTTTTTGGTTGGCAGAAAGAAACTAGGTGTTTTCTCCTCTAAAGCTACCTGAGAAATCACCTCCTTCCAAAATACACCTGATTTAAAGTGGTATCTCTCTTTATAGAGCACTACAATAACAAAATTGTTTCTTACGTAGAGTGCCAACACGAGGTTTTCAGTATTTGACTTGACACTATCGAGGCTGCTGCTCCTAGATATGTAATTCACTAGTGATTCACTGCTTTGTGCCTGAGTTTGCCTGTACCTAACATGGAGAGTGTGATCTCTCTCTTTTCCCAAAGCACTGAATTCCTCTAGGATAGCCATGTATATGTTGTGTTATAGACTGTTTTTCAAAGGGCTTTTCTCTAATTTACAGCAGAAAGAAACTATATGTTATCTTTTCTAAGACTACCTAAGAAATCACCTCCTTCCAAAATACACCTGATTTACAGTGGCATTTTAAGTGTTGTTTGAGCACATGTACTGTGGCTCCCAAGGCACGTCCGTTGCAAACTGATGCATATTTCTCTCCTTAAAAGTAAAAAGTGGAGCTACAGCATGAGATTTCCCAGCTGGAGAATCACAAAGAGCTACACAAGGATGTGCCTGCAGAATTATTAGTGGAGGTAGGGCTGGGAATGTCAAACCTCTGTTTTGGCCAAGGAATCCACTGGGCTGTGGCAATAGTTTTACTCTTTGGATATTTCCTTAGTAACTAGATGAGAAATACAGACAAGTGATCTTTAAGAACTCTTCAAAACTTATTCCTATGTGAGTTTTAAAACCCCACAAATGCTTGAGATACACTATGCAACGTGGAGCTTGCTAATGACAGAGACAAGACAGACAATGACAGCCAAATGCAAGGAAAAATACCTTGATGTACCTACCCACCTTTTCCTCCCTGAGTATGATCTTGGCCCAAGAGACCAACACCCTGGCAAATTCTTCTATCCCAGAGCTAGTGATGCAACAAGGAATACAAACTAGGTTCAGGGTTTTGCCACACTCAATGACAAAATGCTTCTACACTGGGTAATACCACTTAGAAAGGAAAGGGATCCATAAGAGCCTTATCTTGCTCCCACTGGAGTTTGCAGGAAAACTTATGCAGAAGCAGAATGAAACCTGAATTTGACACCACCGTTAAAACTGATGGACTCCTTTCTATAACCTGTCAAGTCAGTGATAGGTTGTTTGTACCTCCGATTGTTACAGGGAAATTACCAGATCAGAATTCTGAATCCTTATAATAAATGAACTTTAAAAAATGTAACATTTGCTTCTCCAACACTTTGTCTCATGTTTTGTCAGGCTAGTGTAACACAAAAGGTTGTGATGTATACATTAAGATTTAAATGCACTCTCTTTGCAAGTGACATGAAATGTGCAGCCTTTCCATCACTTTTTACACAAGGAAATTAACTCCTTATTTCTATCTCAAGATTCAGCCTCAGAAGTATCTAAACAGCAGTTGGTTTTTACCTTCTGAAAAATGCTGATCCTGAAATGTTTTTGCAGCTTTCTACTGAGGGGAAAAAACCTCAGTAGAAGGTTATAGAACCAAACCAACTGGCACTGGCAGAAACTCTTCTGTCCAGTGTATCAGCATGTTTACACATCCACATGTGCCCAAGGCTCACTCAAACATCTTTCACCCCTCAAACAAAACATCTTCCTCTGGTTTCTGGGTTTAAGCAGAAGAAAACCTATGGTGGAAGGTGCATGGAATCCATCACAGGAGAAAGCCACCGAGCCAGAAAACAATTCTAAAATGTGTACAGGGCTACAACAGTTAAATCTCAAAGCTGCTGAGAAATTGCTTGGATGCTATGAGCAAAAAGTGTGGTTCCAGAGTATAATCCTAGTGATACACTATGTTCTTTGCAAAAGGTTGTGAGGCCTTGGCCTAATAAGCATAATCTCATTACACTGCAAATAAAAGTTTCCTATTTATCTCCAGATTTCAAATGAATCTAATAAGGCTTATGATACAGTCACCCAATACCCTAATCATATTTCTGCCTATCTAAAAGCAATCAGTAATTGTGTTATAGCAGAACGTGCTGACAATACCTCTGACACAGAAAGGAGAATGAGAGCCCAGCTGTACTAATTAAATTAAATGCTAGGCTGATGGAATACATTTGCTGAAGCTTGGAGAGTATGGGTGCAGAATTAATAAGCATTACAGCTTAGAGCAGGAGATGATATCATAATGGATGCAAGGTTTTGATGTGGAGAGCCTCATTCAGATTCAATGTACCATAATGTACGGATGTGACAGCTGCTTAGAGAGGTGCAGAACCTTGAACAAAGTGCACAGGAACTTTCTCTCCCCC
>NW_008693487.1:0-9926 GCF_000695815.1 Acanthisitta chloris | reverse complement strand
CTGCGAGCGCGTCCTCTGCTCTCTCCGCTCCTTCTCCTCTCCCCCCGGACAGTCTCACCCTGCGCTCGGCTTCCTGCTCCCACGGCACCTCCCTCCACCCTTCGCCCTTCACTGCGCGCCCCAGACCTCGCCCCGCTGCCTTTGGGGATAGCTGCCTTTACACAGAGTAATGTGAGACATTAAAGGTCGTCTCGTTCCACCCCCTGCCCTGGGCAGGGACACCTCCCACCAGAGCAGGATGCTCAGAGCCACATCCACCCTCGCCTTGAACACTGCCAGGGATGGAGCAGCCACAGCTCCTCTGGGCAACCTGTGCCAGTGCCTCACCACCCTCATGGTGAAGAGACTCTTAGCCATCCCCAACAATTCCTCTGTCAGTTACAGAACATAGCCATTTTTACCAGATTACAGATCTTACACCTGAAGCTCACCTGGTCTGCCTGATTGGGCAAATGGAGGCAGATCCCTTAAAGATGCAGTTTTCCCCCCAAAGAGCTTACAATATAAGTAATCCTTCTGCTTAGCACAGGTTTAGAGAACTACAAGAAAAGAAACAATCCGCCTAGAGGCAACTACTTCATCTGAAAATAAAATGACACAGAACTTATTTTTAAGAGCTCTGCATCAAATCGAGAGGTAGACCAGTCTCTCGAGGCCGTGGTGCTTGAAGCTGGACACAGACAGGTCAATCCCAGCTGAGGCTCTGGAAGGCAGTTGCTCCATTTCAGCAGATCTGTGGGAGGCAAAGCAGGTCAAAGATTGAATCCCTCCCATCTCAAATGCTGAGTGATGACCACTCGTTCTCATCACAACATGGTCACTGGCCTTGCCCCTTTCTTCTTGGTGGTAACTTCCATCAGCAGACAAAATCTGGGCTCTGGAAGAAGTCACTTTACACTAAAGAAGCAAATCCCACAGCAAGTTATATTTCCGGCATAAATATTGGTTTTCTGACTCTTGGGCCTGTATTAGATTAAGCATCACTTGGGCCACAGATCTTTGAAGATGTAGACCAAAGCTTTTATTTTTGGTCTAGTATTTAATAGGATCCAGTGAAATTGATTGATGTGCTTGGAAAAATGCTTTTGATTAGCCTTTGTTGCTGTGCGGTGAGCCCCGTGGCAGATCCACTGAGCTGTGAAGTACTCAATGCCCTCGTGCTGGTCCTCAGTTTCCCACTTAATTACAGGACTGTGCCAAGTCTGAACACCAATGTTATGAGAGGAGGAGCAGATCTGCAAGGAGGTAGCACCAGCTTTTTAACTACCAGGGGTGGAACACAAAACAGCTTCTAAGTTTTTTGGAGATATTCAAGAGCAATGAAGAAATCCATATGAACTGAATACTCCAAACTGTCTTAAACCCAAGGATAGGTATTGCAGTCCAAAGCCAACTCCAGGGTTTATTTGGCTTCAGATGAGATGTTGCACATGTGTCCAAGGGCCATAAAAGAGCACTTGCATTTGATGTTGAGAGGTATGTGTCACTCCTTTGTTATGTAATATCAGAAATAAATTTAATTCTTCATAAGAAAGAAAACCCTCCATCTGGAAAGAAAACCTGCAAGGCCTTGGAGGACATGTTCAAAGCACTTGCAGTTTATCTTGGAAACAAATGTTGTCTTCCAAGAAGTAAATATAGCTGAAATGCTGTCTGCTGTACAGTTGTCAGGCTCACAGTCACTGCAGGTACTCTTGCCTCGTGTGCTATAAGCAGTCCAATTTCCAGAGGCAATGAGGAATTTCCTGACTGTTATCTGCCGTTCAGAAAGGGTTTATGTCACATCTGCTTGGAGTCTTTTTGTTGGGATCAGCATTATCATCATCACGTTGGATGACTGCAGAAGCATATAGAAGGACACAATCCTTGTCTTATTCAGCTGGATCAGAGATGTTATTTAGGATACCTGTACCCAAAGCCTAGCTCCCTCATAGCCTGGGGAATTTCATGATACATTAATTTCACCTCATTCATGTATCAATTGGTTTATATTATGTAGAATATAAAGTCGGGTTTTGGTCTGGTATGGCAGGAAATGCAGCTGAATTGTGGAAAGGCTGCTCCTGAATTAAAAGAGGTTTTGTGTATGCTAACTTACCTCGTCCTGGAGTTTTCTGTGTGAAACGAGGACAGGGACTGTCTTAGACATTAGTAGAGTATGGGTCAGCCCTGGGAGTGTGAGGTCTGCATCCAGCCTGGGGTCCCTGTCCAGGCTGGGAAGGACATAAGGAGCAGTTAGTCATGTGTGGGGAGTGAGAGCTCAGCTCCAACCCCAGGGGGAGAGTTCCCAGCTGAGGTGGGAAGGAGGTGTGTCCCTTCTCTCTCAAGGCAAACTGAACCTGCACTTGGACCCTGATGGCAACTACCTGGGAGGAAAACACATTTGCCCTGGGACTGTGTGTTCTGGATGGCCAAGACACTACAGACACACTCTGACAGTGACTAGTGCCATCAAGTCAAGCTCAGTTAGGTACCAAGTGCATGTTTGATGTGGGCAAGGAGGAAGGACTAGGCCTAAAGAGTCTGTTTGTGGCTATTGGTGGTAGAAAGGCTCTTTTTAGGCATTTTCACATCTGTTTTGCCCGCAAAAAAGTCCAAATGAAGGAAACTTGTAGGTGATCCTATGACTAAAGCATTGCAGCCTCTGCTCCTGTGTCCTCGCCAAGGGCCTGAGCAGCAGAAAGCACCTGTGGGTGTCACTTTTTGGGGTCCAAACATCCTCTAGAGTCACAGATTGGTTTGGGTTGGAAGGCTCTTAAAGATTCTCTCATTCCACCCCTTGCCATGGGCAGGGACACCTTCCACTAGCCCAGGCTGCTCCCAGCCCTATCCAGCCTGGTCTTGAACACTCCCAAGAATGGACCAGCCACATGAACCTGTGCCAGTTCCTCAGCACCCTCTGAGAGGTGACACTAGCTCTTGCCCCATCTCACCACAGCTTCAAGGGTCTCCAGTTTTGCTCTCCCTGGTCTGAGCTCCCTTGGGGTGACCAGGCAGCATCACCTGCCAGGGAAGGACCTGCACGTCCCTTACCACACACATCCACTGCACCCAGTGAGGCCCCAGTGAGCCACCAGGGCAGGTCCTGCTCCTCCCACGGCTCTCCAACCCTGCCCAGGGGGACAAGGCAAAGCCCACTGAGGCACTTTTCCAGAAGGAATTTGGCACTGGGAACAGCTTGTGCAGAATTCCCTGTTCCAGTCCTCAGGGTGCTGGGAGGGAATTTATCCCCTGCAGCATCCCCTGTGATGGAATCTGCTGCATTGTGGGGATAAAAAAGAGAGTTGTAGCGTTGTTTTCAATGTGAATCCCTAGAGCTGCCAATTTCCCTCTCCATTGCTGGTGGAGTTACCTTTAAGTGCTCTTCTTTGCTGCCAAACAAATGGGATCAATGAGTTTCCTGGGGGTTTTCTCTCTTAAAAAAGGAAATATTGTACTGCCTGCAGAGTTTATATGATCCTAAAAATTACAAAGGCCCATGGTAGGGGAGGTTGGGACTAGATAATCTGTAAGGCCCATTCCCACCCCTAAAATTCTGATTCTATGAACTGACGTGCCAAGCCTGGCCCCTTAGGAATGGATGAGTGAAGGGAAATGCCCACAGGCAATCCTATGTTACTCAGCACTGCTCCCATTTATCAGCATTGGTAGACCTTGTCAATGCTGAGAAATTTGCTGGAGGGAAAAGATAAGGGCTAAAAGAGCAAAGAACAAGAAAAAGCAACGTAGTAACTCAGAGTATCTGCTCTGTTGTGTTACTGCTGGGGATTGGAAGTGGAGCATTGTAGCTGTGGCCCTAATCATGCCCCTTACTCTGAAGCAGGCATTAAACCCCTCCAGCTCTGTCAGAAGCCTGACATCTAGTGGAGGTAAAATAGTGGGCAGCAGAACTCAGCCTAAAAAAACATCTGCCTGCTGAGTTCTTGTTACTCATTGCAGGTGTTGAGTTCATTTAATTTTTTTATTCCATTTGTGAAACATTAAATAAGGAGTTAATCTGTTCATCTTTATTGTACGCTGAAATCACAGGAGGTGATACCTAAATTTGCAGCAATTCTTTTAGCCTATACAGAAATAAGATCTAACAAGGAACAGCTGAGGTCACTTGGTTTGTTCAGCCTGGAAAAGAGTCTGAGGGAAGTGCCATCAGAGTCTGCAGTATTCTCACAAGGGGCAACAGAGGGACAGTACCAATTTCTGCTCTCTGGTGACCAGTGACAGGACTCGTGGGAATGGCCTGAAGGTGTGTCAGGGGAGGTTTAGGCTGGATATTAGGAAACAGTTCTTCAATCAGAGGGTGTTTGGGCACTAGGACAGCTCCCCAGGGCAATGGTCACAGCCCCAAGCCTGACAGAGCTCAAGGAACATTTGCACAACACTCTCAGGCACATGGTGCCCTGTGCAGGGCCAGGAGCTGGACTTAATGATCCTTGTGGGTCCCTTCCAGTGCAGGGTGTTCTATGATTCTAAATCACAAAACCCCAAGACTTTAGAAGGTTTTCTGTACCAACAATACTTGTCAGCAGATAAGCTTTGTAAGGTGAGGGGAAACAGGCCTAAGGTTGGTATCTTTGTGTCAGGAAACAGATACCTACAAAGTTTGCTTTTGCAGCATTTATGAAAGCCAGTCTTAGGTCACCCTAAGAAATAATATTTGAGAAGATGCTATTGGTAACTGGGAGCTGTCTGTAAGGACAAAATATATCTGCTTATATAGTGTTGTTAGAATGAGAGAACTGAGAAATAAAGGGTTAAATAAGTCTATGCCAATTTCTTTTCAGCTAAAAGAACATTTTAATACTCATGAGAAAAGGATAGTGAAAATTGTATTTGTTTTTATGTAATACTATGAAGCTTGTGAAGATCTAGTTAAAAGTCACAGAAATTACTTTTTTTGGTATTTGTTTTTATGTAATACTATGAAGATCTAGTTAAAAGTCGCAGAAATTACTTTTTTTTAATTGTCCTATGCCAGCTTATATTCCATTGAAAGAAACATGCAACCCTGAAATTAAAAAATGGGAACAAATACTGCTATTAAAATAACACCTTCAGAAGTTGTCATAAGGTTCATGGAGATGAGGATATTCTATTGCCTTTTAATTTCAAAACTTTAACACACCAAAGAAGTACCTGATGAAATTTTGCTGTCATACCTGTGGACCTGAAAAAAACCAAAGAAAATTATATTTATTTTAAACCAGTGTGTAAAGGCTGTCCCAAAAACATCATCTAATTATGTATCTGAAGGGAAGCTTTAATCCATTCCTGTTTTGTATGATTTTTCCCACAAGACCATGTCAGTAGGCTCAAGTGATAGATTATTATTTTTTTTAAATCTGACATCTTCACTTCCTTAAGCAGCCAGAAATATAAATGAAATTAGATGATTTCCTTCTGCATGCGCTCATTATAAGATTTGGCCTCTGCAGAAGTCATTATTTGTATTTATATGACAGGCTTCTAAATTTAAAAACCCCACACTCTTTAATGACTGGGAGTAATAATGCTTTGGAGCTATAAATTTCCCAGCTCACATGGAGATAAAAGATTTTGAAGGAGGGTGTTGTCCATCTGTTCACCTGTGCAATGTCCTCCTTAAGCCCAAAACTCATCCAAATAAAATCAGCCCCCTGTGTCTGCATCTGTCTGCCACACATTATCCACTTGCTAGATCTACATGGGGTTATTAGCCTCCCCGCATAATTTCCCAGTCTGAGTGTGCCTTGTGCCTTGGTAACACAGTATGCCGTTATTAGTATAAATTAATAATTAACATAAACATTAACTATTAATTCCACGCAAACACAGACATGTTCAAGACCCTGCCAGGGATGGGTGAGTCTGCTTTTTGATCTGAGCAAGTGCTGATATTCATGGAATACAAATACCAGTTTCACCAGAGGGGGAAATGAGGAGAAAACCCAGTGGTGAGTCAGAGGTGGAGTCTCAGTTGGCAGGAATTGGGTCAGGGATTCTGTTAGCCTAAAGCCCCTCCTGACTTCTCCCTTCCCCTTTGGCCTTGCCCATCACTTTTGTTACCTGGGACTCTGCAACTGCACAAAACAGAGTCTTTCATTATACTTGGGAAAACATCTTTTTTGTCTCCAAAACAGTGTGGTCTGGTTTAGAGGCAGGAATAAAGGGAATAAAGCAGAATATGGTGTTTGTGTCAGCTAGACTGCATTTTTATGTCTTACCCATGCTTGTCCCGCACTGATGGAGCAGCCACCCTTCCCTGCAGTGTGAATCGGCACGGTGAGCTCATCCCACCCCTGAAGCTGTGCTCAGAAACCCCAGGCAGCAGGAGACAAGCTGCTCAGAGCCCCAGTGCAGGCAAACACAGAGGGTGACATGCTTCTCATATAATTTGTGCAACTCTGTGGGCCACAATCTCTGCTCCTCTGCTGCTGTTTTATGCCAATGCCATCGAAAGGCAGGAACACATCTTTGACAATATCTGTTGCATTGTTTTCCAAGCTAGAAACTCCATCCGACCACACCAGGTATAATTTCCCAAACTAACATTCTCTTACAGCCTAAAATGTTATTCACACCTTTGTGTGCCTGACTTTTGAATAAGCACCATAGGTTCCCAGTGCTATCACACTCAGTTGGACAAACGAGAAGTCACTTGATAAATCAAAGTCAAGTAGAGTCAGTTTTTCCTAGCAGAAGACAAAGGTTTGTAAGACCAGCATGTTAGGTAAAGAGTCTGAGTATGGTGTGCACCTTCATTCCTGTAGCAAGGAGTGCCTCTGCTGAGGAATCTGTTATAAATCACATTTTTAGCGAGACTGGCAAAGCTGCATAACTCTGGCCTCGGGGAATCTGTCTAATTTGTCAGCTAAAATTCAGTCTCCTGATAGAAAACTAGTCCATTCATGCTTTGTGAAGGCTAATTACCCATGGAAGGAATCTGCTCAGGGAACTGTCAGCAGCGATGTGGTGTGGCACCATCATCTGGCTGGGAGCTTCCCAGGAAAAGGTTGGCAGAGTTCCTCCTCCTCCTTGTGCTGAGGTTTATCTGTGCAGTCACTCTCCCCCATCTCTCCTCTGTAGCTGCACATCACGGCACAGGCAGCAGGATGTCCCAAGAGAGAATCATCCCAGTGTGATGCTTTTGCAGAGAAACCACTTGCTCGCAGTAGTGGGCTGTCCTCTGTGTCTGGAAGTGACAGGACTTAGCAGTAGTTGGGATTGTCTGAAAGAGGCAAGACTTGCAAGGAAGGGTATGTTTGGTTAACCATTAGCAGATTTGCAGAAGCCAGAGGAGTTCTTATGCACCCACATCCTTCTTCAGATCCGCAAGAGAAGCTGCTTACAAACTCGCTGCCACTTACGTGTCAGGACAGAAGGGACACAGATAATGTACAGCAAACAGGAGTTTCCAGAAATAATCCTTGGAAGAAACACTCCTAAGATTCTTAAGAACGTATTTTTTTATAATCATTCATGTGCATTGTGAACTGCAGAAACTCCAGCATTAAATAAATTGCCACAAATGTAATGCTTCCCATGTCAGAGAAGAACTGAGTTTCTTTATTTGAGTGATGAGAGTAGTTGCAAACATTTTCTGCCTACAAATCAGAGTTTAATTCCCTTCCCTAACATTAGGCAAGCAGTATGGGTTTTTTTTCTGCAAGAATATTATCCTCTATTGTTTGTCCCAAGCTTCGGATCAGCTAAGTATCTCTGTAGCTCTATTTGTTCCACCTTAGTGGCATTTTTAAATGACTGCATTTTAGCACTGTGAAATATATAGCCCAAACTTGAGTATGTCTCTAGAATAGCAATGAAAATGGAAAGAGATGTTGGAACAGTGGTTGGATCTTGGGGAATAAAGTGATCATTCAGTTACCAGCAACCATTAACAACGAGAGGTTTAGTACCTGTCAAGGCCAAGTTATGATCCCATAAAAAATCACTTTACTCTTTAATTTAGTTCAGAAGTTATTTATCATACAGTTATGGACAGGCCTCCTGGACTAAATTAATTGTACTAAACATGGAAAATAGGTAGGAATAAGAAGAGAATTGCTTATACCCAAGGCCCAACCTATCTATAGCCACTTCATCTATTATAGAAAGACTTAGTTTAAAAATAATTTTCAAAAATATTCACTGTAGTTAAAAGTACAATGCAGATTGGCCAAGTAAGCCTGAATTCAGCAGGGTGCTGAATGCAAGTTTGCCATAAACTGAGCAGTCTTGGGATGGTTACCAACTTTAAAATAACACCCATGTGTAAGTTTCTTGATGTACCAAAGCCCCTCTGTTCTCTTTGACTCCATCAAATTTGTGTGTTTGCTCTATTAGATGGCATCAATAACCAGTCTCTTCTCAGACTGCTCTGTAGAAAAGGGGGCATAATTGTCTGAAAAGAGGCCTATTAAGTGTTTGCTTTTAAATCAAAGAACACTTTTGAAATATTAAATAAAGAGGGACTACAATATATAAGTCACTTCAATGCATCTCAAAAGTACTGATGCACATTAATGATTTACTTTGGGCTCATACATCTATTTGCTTTTGCATTCAAAACTCCACGTTGTTACCTTGGTCACCCCAATATCTCACAGAATTTATTTATTCTCCATCTAAAGTACACCCTCTTAAGGAAATTCATACAGGTTCTTATGAGAGCACTTTTCCCTTTTCCCCCCGTTGTTTGTAAAGGAAGAAATAATGACTGGGTTTGTCATGAATGGGTCATTTTTGTCTCTTCCTCCTCCCCTCTCCCATCCCATTAATGAGAGCTGAGACTTAAACACGACAGCACATTCAGCCTGTGTTCACTGGTTAACAATGTTCCAAGTTTTCAATGAGTTGGATTGCTTTACTCCCATATCTGTGCATGTCAATATGCTGCAAAGAACCTTTCTAAGGAATTCCTCTCATTTCAGAGGTAACCTTCACTCTCAACTTCTCATATATTCCTTTAAACAAGAGCAATGTAGCTCTGTTCTGGCATGCTGGTATTTTACTGAGGTGTCGTTAACTGGGGCATATATCAGCCCTGCTCTCCATTCCAGGCCCTTTCAGCTCTCGGTGCAGTGAGATTGTGGATGTGCCTCACAGCCCTTCTGCCCCGTGGCATTCCCTGGCAGGTAGGCAAGGATGGAGGGAGGAGCTGTAAATACCCTGTGGGAGGCTGTACCTCTCAGTTGACTTAAATCATCTGCCTCGAAATGGTCTGGGTCTGGCCTCCCTCCTGCACTGGTGACAATTGCTGGTGATCCATCCAGCTCAGAGTGCTGAGCCAGGCAAACACAATGGCTGCAGATTGATGTTGGAGCTGACAGCTCTCAGAAAGGGGCAGTCCTGCTTTGCTCTGGGGCCAGTTCCCACCCTTGCTCAGTTGTTTGAGGTCTAGCAGATACATGGTGAAAGAACAAGCTGATTCAGAGGCTGGTCCAGAGGGAAGGCTGGCAGCTGACTCTCTGCCCTCCTTCCTCCTGCCTGCTCTGGGTTGCTGGTGTCCCACACCTCCCTGCCTCAACGCGCTGCGCTGCTGAGGGTATTTCTGTGGCCACACATCCATCTGGGTTGGTGACCTGATTTGAATGTTCCACTTTTGCCATAACATATTCATATTCTTACTACTATTTCCCTTAGATTCTAATGCCAGACCACCACGTGGTGGCTCAACACTCACATTAACACAAGGCAAGAGATGGGGCCCTGCAGGGATGAGGGGCAGGGAGTGTGAGAGCAGGATGTGATAACTGGTATTGCCACCCTTGCTGTGAAGTGTGACAGGGCAGGTGATTTTAGGGAGGCAAGTCAAAGCTGGGAAGGAAGATAAACTGTGGAGTTTTTGCTGGGCAGGTGGCCATCTGTAGTGCTGTGACACAGCTCAGAGTTAGAGCATAGTAATGGGATGAGGTTTAACAAGTCCAAATGCTGGTCCTGCACTTTGGCCA
>NW_008693486.1:16071-17253 GCF_000695815.1 Acanthisitta chloris | reverse complement strand
GATATATTTAAATTATTATTGTTTTTATTTTTTTTCTAGACTTGTCTTTCAAAGTAACTCCTTTCCCAAGCACTAGGCTGTGATGCATGTGTTTCTCTGGGTAAAAAAATACATACGCGTGGGTGTTTTTCCAGCATATCCTTTCTGGGAAAGTTTTTTGTATAAAACAGCACTGTCTCGAGCTAAATGAAATCTGGCAGTCAGTTCTGTGCAAGACCCATAGCTGCAATATCTTACTGGTATCCTTTAGATGCAGGTTGAGTTTGAGATGAGTGACTGCAGGCTGTCTGTGAGCTTGGAACAGAGATTCTCAGAGTTCTTGTTGCAGACTGTGTTGTTTTCATCATGACAGATGCACGGTGAAAGGAATAAGCTGCAGTCTTATTGCATGGTGAGGGAGATGGAATAAGATGATCTCTAAGGGCCCTTCCAACCCACACCATTATGTGATCTCAAATACAGCAGATATTGCATGTACAGCCTTTCCTCAGGGGCCTTGGCAGAGGACAGGTGACACCTGTTGCTAATGGAACCAGGTGTAGTTCATGTGAGGCAAAGCATAAACTAAGGAGATGTGGAGCTCTTGGAACAAGAATTTGTTTCTTAAATGGAACCAATGAAGTCTTTTGTGTGTGTGAAACAATGAGTTAACTCTTCATGACTTGCTGTGTTTGTTGCTAAGGCTATGTCCTTGCAATGTTCCACTCTTTTCCAGTGGGGTGGAGGGAGAAAGGATGAAGCATCAACATAGAACTTTCACTCTTCCAGTGACCTTCACCTGTACTCAAATGATGTTCTCTTCCACCTTTTCAACACTTTTCTAAAACCACTTTAAAACAAAAAAGCTTTTCTGTGGCTGACTGAAAGACTGATATTTCTCAGGGTTGTATTTGGTCTCCAGGATAGAGAACCTGTAGGTTTACCTGCTTTAATAGATCTGTTTAAAACTAACGAGCCTGTGTCAGCAGGTTTCAGGGTACAGTGGGAAGACTTGGTAACTTGTTAATTGTCCTTTCTTCCCACAGGGATATGCTCCACCACCAAAAAATGGAATTGAACAGAAGCGACCTGGACGCCCCTTGAATATCACATCTCTAGTTAGGCTGTCATCAGCAGTGCCAAACCAGATTTCCATTTCCTGGGCTTCAGAAATTGGAAAGGTAAACAGTGTGTTCTGTAGGA
>NW_008693486.1:7772-16022 GCF_000695815.1 Acanthisitta chloris | reverse complement strand
CTGGAAAGGTGTACACTAGCAAGTGTTTGGTATTAGGTGGCTGAACTTATTATCAGTGCCAGAAAACAAAGTTTGCTTTAGAACTATGGTAGTTTTCAGTAGCATATATAAGATTCACATACAGGTGGAAAGAATTCCTTATACAATTCACATTAGGAATCCTGCTTTTAGGGTTTGCCTGAAATGCATGTCAAAAATAACAAACTGGGGTTTTTTTGTGGTGTAAATAGTAAATCCCCCTGTGGATTTATTAAGGAAAGAAAGGAATACTGCAAGGAATTTCTGACCTCATCCTGGGTTTAAATAACTGTTGCAGCAGCCCTTTCAGCTGTTAGCAAGTCAAGAACTACTTATTCCTTTATCTGTGACTAGGTGTATTAATTCTGGGTTGAGTTACCAAAGTAGTTTGCTTTTTGAATTTTTCTTCTAAACAAAATTATGTGATATAAAGACACCACATGTCTCAAAGCGAGACTCTAGTATAAGCTTTTATACACTAACTGAAGTTTTAAAAAGAAACTGGAGAGAAAGCTAATATTCAAAAAATAAATGAAGGGCAGTGCTGACATCAGAGTGATTTTTCTAAAACAGAGGTGGATGGAAAGATCTGAGCCATTGCTGCTCAATCAGAAAGCATAGACAGAACTTAAAATTACTACAGTGGTGTGCGTGCTCTTTGCCTCTCCTGCTGATCCCTGCTTTCTTCCTCTGTATCAGCCAAAACATACTGTCATGGAAGCAGATGACTTGGAATGCTTGGACATCCTACCCTTTGCCCTGAGAGGTGAAGTGAGTTCTTTGATTTAATGTTGGTTACAGAACTCACATGGCAGCCATCGCTTTTCATTCTCAAAGTCAGACCCTGGATGACAATGTAGAGTGTCAGCAGCTCAGGTGGTGTAAGGGCTTGTTGGTGTGGATTGGGCTGATAGCAGTGGGCTGCTGAGCAAAGGGGGCATAAACCCCTCAGAGCTGGCCTGACTTGAGCCGATAGAATCTTCTCTGTTGGCAACAGTCATTCTTTAAGGAAAAAAAGAAAATCCATTTTTCTTAGTGGTTTCATGTGCATTTAGAACTCTTTATCTGCTCGTGTAGGTAAAAGCTGGTTTTCCTGTAGAGGATAAAGGAGGAGCAGGGCTGTAGGTGCTGTTTAAAATTCCTGTGTGGTACCCAGGCAGTATAGGATAGGATCCATACGAAAGTGGCTGGCAGGGAGTGGAAATAGGATATCACAGGTTGTGCTCATTATACAGATGAAACCATTATTATCCTGCAGTAGTGGTGCTTGGAGAATTTTCTCTTCATTGGTGACCTTGAGGAGGGAGTGAACACTGATCAAAAGCAGCTGGCATGTGGTGTGAGTTGGGGAGGAGTAGGAAGTGCTGGAGAATGAGGCCAGGCCAGACTCAGAGGAGCAGACATGGTGTGATGAATCTAGGCTTAGAAGAGCAGAGCAAGGTAAAGAAAGGGTACAAAGAAGTTGGGGCAATTCTGTGCCATCTGAAGATGTTGTGTTTGCACCTGAGAGACATTTTACCTTTTTCACGTTATCCTTTGAGCTCCCCTCTAACAGGTAGACACTGGGGAAAAAGGGAAGGATTTAGGACACAATTGTGAGTTCTTAAATACTGCATGTATGACATGTCATAATCTAAATCCTCTTTCCAAGAAAATAGTCCAGATGTCTCTTGGTTGTGGAATTACTTTTTTTTAGTTATGTCATAACTGGAGTAGGACAATGGGACTTGACAGGTAGAAGAATTCTGGCAGAGAAGAATTCTGGACTTCCACAGTGTTGAAGTTGTCTGTCAGTGCTTAATAATGATTAAGCAAAGAATCACATTTTTGTTTTTACTGTAAGCTACTAGTGTAAACAGTGATCTGTTGTCATAGTGTAAGTGCTGTATGAGATCAATATTTAATCTTCAATCACTCTTTTTGTAGAATTACTCCATGTCTGTATATCTCGTTCGTCAGCTCACTTCAGCTATGCTTTTGCAGAGGTTAAAAATGAAAGGTATCAGAAACCCTGATCATTCCAGAGCACTAAGTAAGTCTAATGAACTTGTCTGCCTGTACTTTTGGAGGGTGGTTGGTGGCTCTTTAAAACTAGAACTGGTAATACTTGGTAGATTTGCAGCATTTTGAGAAGAAAATCCATGCCCCAGGGTATCACAGGTTTCCTTTGCTGTCGCTGAGGCATCACGACTTTTCCAGTGAGGGTCCCTGGGCTGCTAGGGAGCACACCTAGAGATCCCACCTGAAATGTCCTTATGGGAACGCCATGAGTGCTCCTTGCTGTGCTGGGCTGTGGAGTGCAGCTGATTCTGTTCACCTGCACAGGATGCTGATTGTACCTCACTCACTGATAATTGTTTTATTTATCTTTTCGCATGTTGGGCTGAGTTGCTCTACTAACCATGTGGCTGCTAGTGCAACAGGTGCAGTCAAACAGTCCTTTGTGCAGTGTTTGCCAGTTGCTTATAAGTTGTGAAATTCTTGGGTTTTTTTCTAGATGTTTAATTTTATTTTATTTTTAGATAGCTGAAAAGAAAGTAAATATACTGCTGCATCGAGATTAGCACTTGAAATAATGATGTCTGTGTATAACTTCTGAATTTATTTTAATAGTTAAAGAGAAACTAACTGCGGATCCTGATAGTGAGATTGCCACGACCAGTCTCCGGGTATCTCTGATGTGTCCTGTAAGTACACCTGGAAATTTCCAGATGGGGATTTATATTTTCATCTGTAGTGCAGAGTTGGACTCCTTTTAAAAGATACTGCTTTAGAAACCTTCCTGGCTTTACATTTTATAGTAATGGGTCAGTATACAACAGTGAGAGGAGAGAAGGGTGCATCTACAAGCACCTGGTTGGAGCAGCAGTCACCCAGCTGTGGTCTAGGACTGTGAAAGCCTCAGCTGTGATGTACTCAGTTAAGCTGCTGCTCATGTGTGTAGAGTGAGGTCTGTAGAAGGAGTAATCTCCTGTTTTGAGGTGTTGACCCTAATTGGGCAGGCTGGCAGAATAATTAAAGGATACAGTGATAAATAAAACCTTGTATCTCCTCATCGGGGTGGCATTGCTTGTACTGCCAGCTACTGTAGCAAAAAAAAAAAAAAAAAAAGCCTGATCACCTTGTAACAAGGTAAATGCTGCCTTGGGGTTTCTCTTCCCACTTAGAAATTACTCATTCTGAATCTAACATGTACCTGGAGCTTAGAAAAACCCTTGAAATATTCGGTTAAAAGAAAATTATAAAAGCAAGTATTTCAGTAGGTCATTTAATAAAAATAAAACCCTGGAATTAACATTGTTGCAGATCCATTAGAAATGTTTCTCACTGTTTTCAGCTTGATGAAGTCTTTGAGCATGGCCTTATTGTTCCTTTAACAATTGCACTGTAGGTGCTGTGATCAGGTGGACTTGCTCGTAGCTCCCTTAGTCCTGGGCGCCTCGGTAGTGAGCAGAGATAGTTGTTTTCACTGAATGCCTCTGGATTCATTGTTAGCATCCGGGCCTGCCTTGCTGCCTTCTGTTCTGACATGCTTTAAATGCCTCTCCTGCAGCTGGGAAAAATGAGACTGACGATTCCATGCCGAGCTGTGACTTGCACACACCTCCAGTGTTTTGATGCTGCTCTTTATCTTCAAATGAATGAAAAGAAGCCCACCTGGATCTGCCCGGTCTGTGACAAAAAAGCAGCTTATGAGAGCCTAATACTAGATGGGTAAGAGGCTGGGCTTACAGATTACAGAGTTACTTAAAATTTTTTGTTATGTACACTGTTGAGGTCCTTGCAGTCCTTCCGAGGGACGGACTACAGCGTACCAATATGATGCTCTGATAGTCAACTTTATTTAGGGCACCTAACAGTATTTGTAGTAAAATGTCTCCTGTACATGCAGCTACACACTGATCACACAATTTTGGATTGGTCGCTCAACTTGGCAGTGCGTCCAGTTCTTACTTAGGATAGGTTACAAGTTTAAGCTGCATCCCGCTCTCACATCCTGGGAAACTGATAACGAGGGCTACACAGTGTCTATGAGAATCTAAACAACAGCACTATTCCTAGCTTGTTAGCAAGATGACCTATCCATAAGGCAGTAAAGCTAAAAACCCTGGCAGCAGGAGAGAACAAGACCATTATAAGGTGTTGGATTGAAGACACAGGAATGCATGAAGATAGAAACAAGGTCAGCAAGACCTATTTTGTGTGTCTTTGTTTTAAATTGCTTAAGCATTCCTTGAACTGTTGGTCAGGTTACAGCTCCTCTGCTAGCCAGGCCCCAGCAGTACACGATAGCTAATTTTGTGACTTGAGGTTTAACCATTTCATACTATTTTTGTCAAAATACTTTACACTGGGAGGTACTGTTAGACTCTCTGGTTGGTTTCTCTTCCCATGTAATGAACTACATAAGTTTATTTTCTAACTGTGTTGTTAGACTCTTGAGTTTCTGTGTATGTCCTCTGGAGAAATCCAAATGTGATATCTAAGGATAGGTCTTTATATTTTTTATATTTTAAACTTTGACCTCATAAAAAAGTGACGAATGTGGTTCAAAGGATGATGATTTCTGATTTCTGTGTGGAAATCTGTGAATTGCAGTAATATTGGAATGAAATACAGATAGCTTGGGATAATCTTACTCTCTGATATCTGCAAAGGCTGTAATTTCAGGCTTTCAGGTAAGAGGAACGAGGAAGAAAGTAGATAGCAGTGAGTGAAAGATGATATAATTAGTTTTTCCACTGTCTCCATTTCACTTAGAATAAAAATTTCACTTGGAATCAAAAGGGAAACTTTATTTTTCAGGCTCTTTATGGAAATACTTAATGAATGTTCAGATGTGGATGAGATCAAATTCCAAGAAGATGGCTCCTGGTGCCCAATGAGGCCAAAGAAAGAAGCTGTGAAAGTCTCGAGTCCACAGTGCACCAAAATAGAAAGTATGTACATCTGGGTACTAGTAGCAAACCAGGAAAAAGTTTTGGAGACTTAGTTGTAGCTTGGATAATGTGTGTGGATGTTGGTGTTTGTTTTGTGGGGGCCTTAATACTTCTAACCTTCTTGTTATTTAAACTGAAAAAGAAAGGGTTGTGTCTCTAAGTATGCATTTTTTTTGCTTTATAAGAATTCATAAAAAATAATTTTTTGCTCTTTATAATAGCTGTTAAGAAAATGAAAGGTTGCTCTTAAGTCCTTAAACCAATAAGTGAAGATGGAGGTTTGTGGTTTAATATTGTCAGTGTGACACTGAATCGTCATAAAGCAGTTCCTGGGCTGTAACATTGATTGTAGTCACCAGGAAGGTGATGAAACCAGGATCTGAGTTCCCGGTTCTGTTGCAAATAGAAACTGCTGATGTCACCAGCATTTAGAGAACAGTGATGTTTTATTATCTTCTTCAGGTTCCAGTGTCAGCAAACCATGTTCCGTGACAGTGGCCAGTGAGGTAAACAAGAAGAAAGTTGATGTTATTGACTTGACTATAGAAAGCTCTTCTGATGAAGAAGAAGATCCTCCTCCCAAACGGAAGTGCATATTTATGTCTGAAACACAAGGAAGCCCAACCAAAGGGTTTGTCAATTTTAAAGTTAGTTGTTATTCTGTAATGTCTCAGATAATCTGATCTGTAGAGAAATGGACTTGAGATCCAGCTCCACACTTCCAGAGAATTTTTCAGGCCTCTCCTTGCAGAAGGTTGTGTTGATACAGTAATTTTTTTGGGCAGAACAGTATTAATTAGTTTTACATCTCACAAAAGGCTTGAGCTGACTGTTGCTGTGTTTTCAGGGATGTTTCTCCATAGGAAAGGAAGGTGACTAAGCTAATGGACAGGGTTCGCCTGAGAAAGTAGGTTATGCCAAGTGGAGAAGCTTTATGCATTCTTGCTTAGGGTCATCTTAAAGGCTTTTTTCTTGCTGTCTGTTACACCCTGTATCTAACATGCTCTGGTGCCCTGGGAACGAGGCTGTGTTGTGTGCTTCATGTATCCCATCAGTCTTGGACAGGAAGCACTTTGCTGTTTTGAATTAAGACAAGCTTTTCCTCCATATTTCTGTTAAACTCTGGAATGTCTTGGATGCTGTTGTTGGCCATGGTTATCAGTCAGTCCTGCAACTTGGTTAGCACAACCAGTGACTTCCCAAGTCGTCTGGCGACTGCTCTGTCTTTGTAGTCAGGCCTGACATCTGCACCAGGCCTGCACAGCTGTTTTACTGCTGTGCCACCTTCTGTCTGTCCCAGGCTGTGCACCTCAGCTCAGGTACTGTTTTGTGGTTTCCAAAGCATTCTTGCTCTTGGCCTGTGGGGCACTGAAGATCTGCAGGGAGCAAGGGGTACTGGTCAGGCTTGCCAACATTCACTGCCCTCTGAGGTGATTTCAAGCTCAGCTCTTAGTAATGGCTCATCAGTTAGTGTTGCTGCATGCATGAGGGGTCTGCCTGTGTCTCTGCATAGTGGCTTATGTCTTGTACTAAAACAATAGTAATAAAACCAAACCCCCTCTGTTTTGCCAGAAGAAATGAGCAGGTATACTGTGTCTCTAGTCCATAGGAGTGTGTGGTCTTTGGTAAGCAAATAGTTGGTCATCTTCAGCCAGTTTCAGCAGTCATACTGAAATGCAGTTGCTTTTTGTGAGGATTGTGGAGGAGTCCTTCTGCAAGAGACTTTCTTATTTTGTAAAAAAAATGGCTACAAAAACATCTCTTAATGAGGTTTCAAAAGGCACAGAGACTTTCTTCCGTGCTCCTGTGTTTCAGATGGCTACCTGCAACCATAATTGTAGGAGGACTATGTTTTCTTGTCTCTGTGACCCATGTATTTTCCTTGCTGTTTGGGTATGGATATATGGCATGTTTTCATTCTTCAAGTAAAGGTAGGCATTTGAGGAATAGCTTATCTCCTATAAACTATGTTGTCTGGATGCTAGTTTTGGCAAAACTGTGTGGTGTCATCCCATAGACAACAGCAATATAAGCTGAAGTATGAGAGGTGCTCGAGAGGGGAGGTTCTGAAATTCAAGCTTCTGACATTAGAAGTAGCTTAAATGGACCAAGGCAGCAGTCTAGGGGGGAAGACGTGAGTGGATAACACTCATGGCTGGATGGAGTGATGTGGAGCAGCTGGGTGTGTAATACTGGGTGTTTCCACCTGACTTGGAGTTGATGAACTATTTTATGCATATGGCTGGTGCCTGTGAACACCTGTGGCATCATCTGTAACAGTGCTGTGAAGAGGTCAGGTGGCAAGAGAAGAAGCAGAAAAGTTGCAGCTCTTGGAGAGCTGATCTAAACTTGGGTTCAAGCTGTGAGCAAAGATGGGCTTAAATTTAATTCCCCTGTGTGTAATATGTGCTCCAGGGCCTGGATAATGGTCAGTTGTACCAAGGAACAGTTCTGTACTCTCCTCCTGGCTCTGGCCACCTGCACATCCCTCTCAGGGTCTTCACAGACACCCATTTCTGTCTCTGACTGTTGCCAGTAATTCCAGCACTGTATTTTGTCTTAATGCTGACTTGCTCCTATGTCACAGCTGCTGTTGAGAGCCAAGATGTGGCCATGTTATTATGAAGATTGCTAGGAGAGAGAAAATTAGAGTGGAACACTGTGTACTGAGTGGCCACACTATAGCTGTGCTGTAACAGTGACTTGTAAATGAGAGTGCACAGCAGTGCATGATTTCCCTTTTGCAGCTAACAGTCAGGTTGTCTGTAATTTCCCATGCTGTTTGAAACAGGGTTCTCATGTATCAGCCATCCACTGCCAGAGTGCCCAGCGTGACGACCGTTGATGCTGCTGCTATTCCTCCTTCATTAACAGACTACCCAGTACCATTCCACCACCCACCAATATCCAGTATTTCATCAGACTTGCCAGGTAGGTGCTGGATTTTTTCGTGTGTATTCTAGCAGTGTTATTACTTTGCGGGGTGGGTAAAAATTGGAGAATTGGTTGACTCTTTGTTGTATTTTGTTTTTAACGGAACAAGACTATATGCAGTATTGCACTGATGTGATGCCTAGACAAGCCCAGTACAGGCTGGCTGCCCAGTTTCAGATTGCATTTTGCAACAGTGGTGTGACAAACATTGCTTTTGGGGTACAAATTGGCACTTGGGCACGGCAGCCAGAAACTGCTCTCACTATGTTCAGTCAGACTTGCTGTAAACATCCGGTGGTTACGTGCTGTAGAAGCGAGGGAGAGCAGCTGCTTGTTTAAGTTACTAGAAGTGTGAAGG